>NC_041346.1:33792499-33907499 GCF_004354835.1 Perca flavescens
CTGACCGTATATATGTATATTGAAGTGATACTGACCACTGACTGTATATATGTATATTGAAGTAATACTGACCACTGACTGTATATATGTATATTGAAGTGATACTGACCACTGACTGTATATATGTATATTGTAGTGATACTGACCACCACTGACTGTATATATGTATATTGGTATAGTGATACTGACCACTGACTGTATATATGTATATTAGTGATACTGACCACTGACTGTATATATGTATATTTAGTGATACTGACCACTGACTGTATATATGTATATTGTGACCAGTAATACTGACCACTGACTGTATATATGATATATTAGTGATACTGACCACTGACTGTATATATGTATATAGCAGTAATACTGACCACTGACTGTATATATATATATTGTAGTGATACTGACCACTGACTGTATATAAGTATATTGTAGTAATACTGACCACTGACTGTATATATATATATTGAAGTGATACTGACCACTGACTGTATATATGTATATTGAAGTGATACTGACCACTGTATATATGTATATTGTAGTGATACTGATATGTATATATGTATATTGAAGTGATACTGACCACTGACTGTATATATGTATATTGAAGTGATACTGACCACTGACTGTATATATGTATATTGTAGTAATACTGACCACTGACTGTATATATGTATATATATTAGTGATACTGACCACTGACTGTATATATGTATATTGAAGTGATACTGACCACTGACTGTATATATGTATATTAGTGATACTGACCACTGACTGTATATATATGTATATTGAAGTGATACTGACCACTGACTGTATATATGTATATTGTAGTGATACTGACCACTGACTGTATATATGTATATTGAAGTGATACTGACCACTGACTGTATATATGTATATTGTAGTGATACTGACCACTGACTGTATATATATGTGATACTGACCATTGTATAGTGTATATTGAAGTGATACTGACCACTGACTGTATATATGTATATTGACCAGACTGTATATATGTATGTAATACTGACCACTGAACTGTATATATGTATATGTGTATATAGTAATACTGACCACTGACTGTATATATGTATATTGTGATAGTGACCACTGACCACTGACTGTATATATGTATATATTGTAGTGATACTGACCACTGACTGTATATATGTATATTGTAGTGATACTGACCACTGACTGTATATACTGTATATTGTATAGTGATACTGACCACTGACTGTATATATGTATATTGTAGTAATACTGACCACTGACTGTATATATGTATATTGTAGTGATACTGACCACTGACTGTATATGTATATTGTAGTGATACTGACCACTGACTGTATATATGTATATTGTAGTGATACTGACCACTGACTGTATATATGTATATTGTAGTGATACTGACCCACTGACTGTATATATGTATACTGACCAATGACTGTATATATGTATATTGACTGATATATATGTATATTGTATATTGTGATACTGACCACTGACTGTATATATGTATATTGAAGTGATACTGACCACTGACTGTATATATGTATATTGTAGTGATACTGACCACTGACTGTATATATGTATATTGAAGTGATACTGACCACTGACTGTATATATGTATATTGAAGTGATACTGACCACTGACTGTATATATGTATATTGAAGTGATACTGACCACTGACTGTATATATGTATATTGAAGTAATACTGACCACTGACTGTATATATGTATATTGTAGTGATACTGACCACTGACTGTATATATGTATATTGAAGTAATACTGACCACTGACTGTATATATGTATATTGAAGTGATACTGACCACTGACTGTATATATGTATATTGAAGTGATACTGACCACTGACTGTATATATGTATATTGAAGTGATACTGACCACTGACTGTATATATGTATATTGAAGTGATACTGACCACTGACTGTATATATGTATATTGTAGTGATACTGACCACTGACTGTATATATGTATATTGTGTATATAGTAATACTGACCACTGACTGTATATATGTATATTGAAGTGATACTGACCACTGACTGTATATATGTATATTGTAGTAATACTGACCACTGACTGTATATATATATATTGTATATATATAGTGATACTGACCACTGACTGTATATAAGTATATTGTAGTAATACTGACCACTGACTGTATATATATATATTGAAGTGATACTGACCACTGACTGTATATATGTATATTGAAGTGATACTGACCACTGACTGTATATATGTATATTGTAGTAATACTGACCACTGACTGTATATATGTATATTGAAGTGATACTGATCAGTGACTGTATATGTGTATACTGAAGTGATACTGACCACTGACTGTATATATGTATATTGTAGTGATACTGACCACTGACTGTATATATGTATATTGAAGTAATACTGACCACTGACTGTATATATGTATATTGAAGTGATACTGACCACTGACTGTATATATGTATATTGAAGTAATACTGACCACTGACTGTATATATGTATATTGAAGTGATACTGACCACTGATTGTATATATGTATATTGAAGTGATACTGACCACTGACTGTATATATGTATATTGTAGTGATACTGACCACTGACTGTATATATGTATATTGTAGTAATACTGACCACTGACTGTATATATGTATATTGAAGTGATACTGACCACTGACTGTATATATGTATATTGTAGTAATACTGACCACTGACTGTATATATATATATTGAAGTGATACTGACCACTGACTGTATATAAGTATATTGTAGTAATACTGACCACTGACTGTATATATATATATTGAAGTGATACTGACCACTGACTGTATATATGTATATTGTAGTGATACTGACCACTGACTGTATATATGTATATTGTAGTGATACTGACCACTGACTGTATATATGTATATTGAAGTGATACTGACCACTGACTGTATATATGTATATTGAAGTGATCCTGGCGTTAAAGACCAGCTGATCGCTGCCCGATTCTTTGAAATGAATGGCCGCATTGCATTGTGGGATAGGCCTATTGGCTTTCAATGCTTCCTGCTCGGATCATATCGTAATGTTCTGTATTACAGCATATACTGTAATATTTCACCGGTAATAAGACCGAAATAATATTATTAAAGTAAAGAAATGAATACCATGATAACATCTAAATAAATGTTGATAGATGTAGCATTATAGTTTAAAAAATATAAATCAACAAAAAAGCAATCCTGCTTCCCTGGCCGAAATATACCGAAATAATAACATTAAAAGAAATACATATAAACCATGATAATATCTCGTGAATAATGTTGATTAAAACAGCGGTTATTGGGCTAAAAATACCAATAACTGTCACAGATTTTGAGTTAAGGGGCGGGGGCGTGTTTTTTTCTTTCGTCGATATCCGACGGTGAGGGAATAACATGAATGTCTATCTGACGGACCCCCTCGTCGAAAAATAACGTCAAGGGTACCCCTATTTGGTTGAAACTTGACGCCAGGGTCCTTGACCATGTGTCATACATTTGACGAGTAGGGAGTGAGACTGGGTTGAAACAGCACAATCCAGAGCCTTACAGACCAGCTTACCAGCCTGACTACCAGCCTGACTACCAACCCAACCACAGCTGTCTTCAACCAGCTCCAAGTTACTTCTACAGCCTCACAGACAGAGAGCAGCCCAGACACCAGCACCAACACGGCTCCACAAGATGGAAACTATCCCACCAACAAACCCAATCTATCTGCTTCAGCAAACCAGCTGATATCGCCTGCCACAACCCCGCCCCAGCCTACCTCCACAGCCATGCCCACACAGACAGCAGAGACTACCACACCCCTGCCAACGCCTACAGCCACGGCCACACATGCCACACTACCACCCCTGCTCACCTCTCCAGCCACGCCCACACCGACAACAGAGACTGCCCCAACCCCGTTAACATCCACTGCTGCACCCTCAGCTGCTACACATCCACCCCAGCCTGCAGCTTCGTCCCAAGCCCAGCCGACCATCAAAACAGCCATACTCATTGACTCTAATGGACGATACCTCGACCCCCTAAAGCTGTTTCCCACCCACAGAGTGGCAAAATTCTGGTGCCCCACCACAGAATCGGCTCTTGAAGTACTCTGTCCATCCACTCTAATAGATCCACGAAATATCATAATTCATACTGGAACAAACAATCTAAGATCCAAAAGGGAGGCCGTAGCAGAATCAATAAAAATGGTGGCAAAGAAGGCCCATGAAGAATTCCCTATGGCAAACATCATAATTTCATCACTCCTCCCCCGAAAAGACTTTCCTAACGACCTGATCAACAAGATAAACCAAAAAATATCTTCATATTGCTCAGACATCCCAAACACCCACATTGCCCACCACCCATCTCTGTCAGAGGAACATCTCTATGACCATGTGCATCTATATGCTAATGCAGTGAGACAACTAGCAAAGGACATAAAAGACACAACTCTGGGCAGAGTCCCCTCTCACCTCCGATCCAGTCAGGCTGCCCAGCCCCACAATAGACAACAGAAACCCCAACTCAACAAAGTTAATACACAAAGAGCCCACCCCGGAGCCCAGCCCTCTCATCAGCAGACCAACCAATCCCGTCACAGCGGAACCCAACCCAGCAGAAGCTGTGGTGGCAAATTTTATTTTAACCATTATTGATTAATGATTTTAACCATTTGCTTAAAGATTGTTTAAAACCTCCATAGAAAGCTGTTCATTCCTCTTAGACTCTTAAAGACTAGAGAGGGACAGCTGCAACCGTGAACTATAGCCCAGTAGAGTTATTTAGTTCTACTAGCCTGAACCTTCTCATTTGTTTAAGTTTTGCTTAGATAGAAGTGGAGAAGGCCGATGACTGTTTACAACAGTGAGAACTACGTAGGCTTCCACCTCCTGAGATTAACTATTGTTTAGGCTAATGAAAAGAACAGGAGCAGAGGGGAAGGTAAAGATAGTTTGACTTTTCATGATGTCCTCTTTTCAACTATGGCCAGGCTAAAAGATAAAGTGAGAGGGGTGGCTAAAGAGAGGTTTTGACTATATGATGATGTGATGTTTAGATTTTAGTTTAGAAATGCTCATTCAGTTGTACTGCGTGTACCTGTGAATCTGTATTCTCATATTTTGCAAAATATAATAAATGCTCAAAGACCAGATTTTGGTTTGATTCTCAAACAGTCTTTATTCGTATTCATTTTTATCATTGATATTTACTAAACTCTGCTGCTGCAAGAAAATTTCCATCACAGATTGGCGTTGTCGGCAGGACGGTTGAGAACAGCGGCACAGAGGACTCCGTGGGCCTGGAGTCTTGCAAACCAGGAGATCAACGATCAGCCGGCCTCTATACCTCGAAATAAAAACATTTTCTGAGAGAAGGGGCCAGGACCGCGGAGGACTCCAAGCTGTTTTTCCACTCCGTAAAACGAACAGGAAGAGATTTCTGGCGGCACGGGTAAGATCCATATACTGATTCAATTGGATTGTAAAATCAATATTTTGGACAGATATTCCAAAAAATGACAAAAATCATTAGTATTGTGAATACAAACAAATGAAACTAATTCTGACTTTTGAGACTGAGTAACTGGGTATTTATTTATTTTTTTTGGGCCATTTTTGGGAAACAAAAATATAACTGAGGTTATGAATGACATCTTTTGGCAGACACGGACATATTTATGATTGAATTCTCATATGGTGATAAGACAATTGATTGACGGACAAGACCAGTAAGAGAACTGGCAGAACAGTAGGCAAGGCCTAAAGAATTAATCTACGAAACTGAGAGCACGTTTCCTGATTAAAGAGGCGGACTGCAGGTTGAATAAAATAGTTAACTATTTAAGAGATTTTTGACTGCAGGGTCGCACCGGGTTTTTATACAAGTTTCCCGAGCAAAAACAAATAGTCTAAACTCTAAACGAGTTCTGGACCCTTTAAGGACAACCTGCATGACGGTCTGGGTTGTAACGTTACTCTAAGAGAGCCTCTTGATTATTTAGAGACAGACTGCAACAAGGCAAAACATACTAAATAGGTCGAGTTATTTGACTATTAAGTTGATTTGATCCGCAGGGCTGTACACGGGTTTTCACGTAAGTTTCCCGAACAAATAACCTCGCGGTGTGGTGACGATCACATCGACCAAGACATAGTATACTATAAAGTCCAAGAATCAATTATGGGAAACGAAATTTCCCGTTCCAGTGATGCAACTGGACCCATAGTGGGTGAAATGACTCATAAATATGGACCGGATTGTTTGCGGTGTCTATCTTATTGGTCAAAAAACTTTGGCTTTCCGCCAAATGGTTCCCTGAGTGTAGCGAAGCTGAGGATGCTAAAATTAGATCTACAGACAGAGGAGGAAAAATTGAAGGGGAAGAAAACAATTAAAACAGAGGTCTTAGAGCGAATTGAGGATAACAAGGCATGTTTTAATGTGTGGATGAAAGAAGCTGATAACAGAGAGAGGAAGCAGTTACAGAAACAGATGACACTGTTGAGCATAACTGATACTAACAAAACAGAGAAAAAAGAAAAAGAGATGAACAATGTCACTGACACATTTTCTCCTCTCTATCCGAGTTTGAAAACCGTGGATCTGGTCTCGGACATCCCACCCCTGTTCCCAATCCCCGCCGCACGAAAGAGGAAGAGAGCAGCCACGGAACCGACGACCCGACAGACGAGAGGCGATCGAGCACGGGAACAACTCCTGTCACTCCTCCGCCGCACTGATGCAGCCGCGACCGCTGGATTGCCAGTATTCCAAGGCCTCACAGAGGAAACTGATGAGGAAGGAGATGAAGCTGATGCATTCCCGATGATTCAAGTCCCTACACAAGGGGGAATAGGCCTGGTGTATAGGGCCTGGACTGACACCAAACACCAAGCAGCACAGAGGCGAGACGGTGGAGGACTTCCAGCACCGATTGTCTGAGACTTTTGATAGACACAGTGGCATCGCTCGCACAACTGCTGCCGGAGCAGTGGTTGAACTTTGGGAAGCTCATTTCAAAAACATGTTTTTGAATGGGCTGCTCCCTGACATTAGAGCTGAAGTGGACAAAACCTGCATTGGACTGCCCGATTCAGCCCTGACGGAGATTGTTAGACATGCTAGCCATGCTGAGAAAATCCTGACCAGCACAAGAGAAAAGACGGAGAAGAAAAGACAACAGAACAGTGAAGCTGCACAGTTAACCCTCATAAAAACTGTGGCAGCAATGTCTCAAGAAAGAAGAAGTGCGGCCAGAGGAAAAGGCAAAGTGAGAGGAAGAGGAAAAGGCAGAGGAGGCAGAGGCAGGAGCCTGGACAACACACGGGTAGTGGACAAAGACACTTGCTACAACTGTGGCGAGAAAGGGCATTGGGCCTACGAATGTCCCCACCCCAAAAAGGACTCGTCTAAGGGACGGCGCAACGACCCTCAGCAGTTTGCAGATTGACAGGCGGTGGGGGATGGAAAGAGTGGTGGAATGGACGGACTGGATGACACGAGTGCGCCTGTTAAGGAGGGTAACATGCACACACACAAAGATACACATGCTTGCAATGAAGACATGCTTTCTTGCATACCACAAAAACCTACACCACCCCCAAACAATAGGCAAAACATATTAGATGCAATACAGCATATAGAACAGAAGGAATTAGCAGAGAAAATGCCTACTTATGCTATGTATTCATCAGATGTGTATAAAAAACTGCCTACAACAGTGTTGACAATACAGGGGAGGGAAATAGAATTCTTGGTTGATTCAGGGGCTACAAATTCGGTTTTGAAAAAATCATTGTTTCCTAAACAAAAACTTTCTGGTAGAGTAATTCTTTCTAGAAGTGCGAGTGGTATGGTATTGCCAGAAAAATTTACTGCTCCAATGACTTGTGTGCACACAGATCCTACAGATCCAGACCCAGATAGAAGAGCAAAATGCTCATTTTTGCTCTCACCTGTGTGCCCGGTAAATTTATTAGGCAGAGATTTGATGTGTGTTTTTGGTATAGGGGTAATTCCTACCCCCACTGGCCTCAGGGTTGTGCGTTTTGATAAAAATCATCTTTTTCCTGACATGTTTTTGTTAAAATCAAAAGCACACACTCTTTCACATTTCTATGGGACATCAACCTTTGTCAGGCTATCGATCTCCTGACAGAAGCACAACAACTAATACCACCTTTAGCAGTGCTGAGAACACCACAACAAATGCATTGCATCTCTCATGTCTCCCCAACTCCAGACAAAGAATATGTTGACAAATTCCTTGACCAGTCCAAGGAGGAGCTAGAGTTGTTTTACATCTACTGGCACACGCACACGTGCGCAGTGACGGTAGCCTTGACTGATAAACAGAAAAAGTTTTTCAGAATTTCTAACTCTGTAGCTCACATTCTTCTATCTTTGTCTCCCACAGACCAGGAGACAGACCCAGGACACTTTGTCATGACCTGTGAGAAACTGACTGACTGGACTGACACGGCTGATGACTGTATTTCATATTCTCCCTCAACAGGAAATTATAGAAAACTTTTATCATGGCGCGTGCCTTGTATCCGCAGTATCTATATATTGAGTGAAACTGCACCTACAACTGACACATTTTTGCACGGTAAAAACGACATTTTACCTACTGACGTCTCACCACTTTTAGCTAAAGTGCCGACACACCTTTGGGCGACACATAAACATGACGTGGGGTTGATAAAAAACTGTCAACCTGTCGTCATAATACCACGTTCGGACTACAGACCACAGAAACATCAGTATCCATTAAAACAGGAAGCTATTAATGGAATCCGACCCGTTTTTAACTCCTTATTGGCTACAGGAGTTATAATTCCGTGTCCAGATTCTCCTGTAAGAACACCGATTTTTCCGGTAAAGAAAATACGGCCAAAGGGCATTCCGACGGAATGGCGTTTTGTTCAGGACTTGAAAGCTGTCAATGCAGCTGTTCATGCTCGAGCACCAAATGTGCCAAATCCATACACAATCCTACAGGGAATTAAAAGTTATGCTAAATGGTTCTCTGTTGTTGATTTGTCTAATGTTTTTTTCAGTGTCCCGGTGGACAAAGACAGTCAGTTCTGGTTCGCTTTCCTGTTTGATGGAAAACCATACACCTTCACACGCCTTTGTCAGGGATACACTGAATCTCCGACCATCTACAATGACTCACTGCGCGACAGCCTAGAGAGCTTCACACCGAACCTAGGTTCAAGTCTGCTGCAGTACGTAGACGACATTTTGATTGGAAGCTCAACACAAGAGTTGTGTGAGCAAGACATGATTGCGCTATTGTGTCATCTTGCAACTGAGGGACGCAAAGCCAGTCTTAAAAAATTGCAATTTGTAAAACAAGAGGTCCACTTCCTGGGACATGACATTTCTGGGTCAGGGAAAACCTTGTCTCCTTCGCGGATTGAGGCAATTGTTTCCCCACCAAAACCGTTGACAAAAAAACAAATGATGTCATTTTTAGGAATGTGTTCCTACTGTCGTGTTTTCATCCCAAATTACGCGGAACTTGTTCAACCTTTAGGGGACGTGATACACGGTAAGGGACTGACTCCACACAATTTGATAACCTGGACTGTTGAGGTTGAGCAGGCCTTTGTAGATCTTAAAAAGGCCTTTCAAAGTCCTCCAACCTTAGGTTTGCCTAACCCAAATCTTCATTTCACTCAGACAGTGGATGAACGCGTAGGATGCATGACGTCTGTTCTCCTGCAGCCGCATGGAGCAGGTAAACATGATACAGTATCAGGCACTTCAGAACACTGAGTCCTCTGACTTGTTTCGTATGTCCAGATATGGTGATGAGGTCCTGGACATCGTTTCTGATACTGTGTAAGACTGATTAAAATTTTGTTTTAATGATTTTTACTTGAAAGCTTGCTACTATTAAAAAAAAAAAGTTTTTTTTTGTACCTCTTTCAAAAAAAGCATTTCAGCAATAGACAATTATATCCATAAGTTTGAATCTTTAAGAAGTAAAGTTTGAATCTTTTAAAATGATTAATGATTTAATAAGGTTTAAATCTTTAAAAGGTAAAATTTATTTTTTGTGATTATTTTGTAATCAAAAGGGTGGACTGTGGTGGCAAATTTTATTTTAACCATTATTGATTAATGATTTTAACCATTTGCTTAAAGATTGTTTAAAACCTCCATAGAAAGCTGTTCCTTCCTCTTAGACTCTTAAAGACTAGAGAGGGACAGCTGCAGCCATGAACTCTTAGCCTAGAAGCTTTATTTTTGGAGAGACACTAGCCTCTCATTTGTTTAACTTTTTAGCAGACAACGTTGAGAAGGCCACAAAACCATGTTTCCTTCTGCCTCCTGAGATTAACTATTGTTTAGGCTAATGGAAAGAACAGGGCCAGAGGGGAAGGGAAGGATAGTTTGACTTTTAATGATGTCCTCTTTTCAACTATGGCCAGGCTAAAAGATAAAGTGAGAGGGGTGGCTAAAGAGAGGTTTTGACTATATGATGATGTGATGTTTAGATTTTAGTTTAGAAATGCTCATTCAGTTGTACTGCGTGTACCTGTGAATCTGTATTCTCATATTTTGCAAAATATAATAAATGCTCAAAGACCAGATTTTGGTTTGATTCTCAAACAGTCTTTATTCGTATTCATTTTTATTATTGATATTTACTAAACTCTGCTGCTGCAAGAAAATTTCTATCACATGATGAACTCAGCTAACTATAAAAAAATATTAAAAAAATTAAAGGATGTTTTTTCTTTTAAAAAGAAGCTTTGTGTTATGTGTAGGGGAGTTAGCTGAGTTCATTAGAAGTATTTTGACATGAATAGATTTAAAGGTCAAGCCGCATAATAGATTTTTCGAATGTGTTGAATATTCAATGTCCAATATAAACCAACTTTACCATGGTGTAAAACGTTAAGAAAAAAGATCTGTATTTTGCCGTAATCCAATGACACAGAAATAAAAGTAATCCACAGCGATCAGTAGATCCACAAAAAGAGTCACGATTGTATCCAGCAAGGACTATACGAGCGTCACATTCACCAGTCAGCTCCAAACAGGTGAACGAGGCCTCTCCACTTTGCCGTTTAAACAAAGTGGAATAAGTAGGGTTGGGTACCTAAACCCGGTTCCACTATGGAACCGGTTCCTACGCAAACCGAAGTATTTGGAGCGGATTAGAACACAGATTTCGGTTCCTGATTTCAGATCCGACTGAAATATTTTCCCTCTGTCGCTCCGGACAGTGACTGCCGAGTGGCGGGCGTGCCCGCTCGCGGTGTGAAGCGCGTCACCGCTATTCTCCAACATGCTCTCTACAATCCCTGCTGATAGATGGCTTTTATACACACTCCGAAACGGATGTAAAAATATCCCCCTTTCTCTGTAGTCTACCGTTAGCTAGCTACTGTAAATGTAGGCTACTTTTAAAATGCCATATTTTCCCTCTGGGCTCACCAAAACGGATGTAAAAGCATATTAACCATTCACTGCACGGGATCACTAGTAAAGATTACACTTGCTAGTCTATCGTTCAGGACTGGACCCTGTAGCCTGGTGGTGGGGGGGGGGAGGCAGGACAGCCTCCCCAAATTATCTGCCCTTTCAGACTCCTCCCTGTGTGTACAGGCCTCTTGGACACCGTCTGAAAGAGTTTCTCCTGTGCAGGACATGCCATAAGTCAGGAGAGGCCTAGTATCTTGCCAGAGAAGGCAAATATGGTCATTTCTCTGCTAAAGAACTGCTATTGTTTAATTTAAATAAATTTAAAAAAAACTCCATAAAAAAGCTTTTTATATCATTTTTCAGTTTTTCAATAATCGGTTAGGAATCGGACTCGTTTTAAAAATACCGGTGTGACGTGGGAGCAGAGAGAGGCAGGCAGGCAGGAGATGGATGTAACTCAGGGTTTTAATGTAACAAAAAGGGGCAGCACAAAGTCTGGAACACACACAAAATCATATACTGACGGGCTAAACGGAGGCAGGGGCAAACTGACACACGCAGGAACAGACATAAGTCACGGGGACGGACACAAGACGATCTAACAAGAGACAAAGGGAACACAGAGGCTAAATACATGAGGGGATGAGTAAATCAGGAACAGGTGAGAACAACAGGTGAAACACATTAGGGCGGGGCAGGACAATCAACAAAGGAGGGAAAACACAGGAAGTAAATTGGACAAGACAAGACAGAAAACCAGGACTATCACAATAAAACAGGAAACTGAAATACACAATCCAAACAGGGAACAGGGATATATACCACAAAAAACACAAAAGTCCACAGGATACATAAACAGGATAAATCCATACAGGGAACACAAAAAACAGGAAACCTACAGAACACTACAAACAGGCAACAGAAACAGAACAAAATGCAATGCAAAATGCTGAAACAACCGGTTCGGCATTGGAATTTTTTTTTTTTTACTATAGCAGTATATGAAATCAGATGTATTACCTACCACCATTTAGTTGTTTTGTGTTATTTAAGATATTTATAAAATGTCTGGCCATACATAATTATTCCGCTCATTTTTTTAAACAGTGCAATTACCCGTTTCAGCCACCGGGGGGGAGGGGGATGGGGGGGGGGCCACTCAACCAACTCATGGCTCAGACCCATCTGGTAGAGAAGGAGGGCCTGGACTGAGAGCTACATGGAAAAGTATGCACCAAACAAGCTATTTAGAATTTTTTTCTGTTTTCATGAATACAAAAGTTGTACATTCATATAAAATACAGGAAAAATATTGTTTGGTCATTCACACAAAGAATTATTTACATTTTTACAAACTTAACACCAGTGTTGAAAAGTAACTAAGTATATGCAAGGCCCTTAACCCAAATGGCTCCAGTGGACCTGCTCAGGGGCCAGCAGATCAGACTGTGGTGGTACTGGGCAGCTTCCAGGTATGAATGTGATCAGATCAGACTGTGGTGGTACTGGGCAGCTTCCAGGTATGAATGTGATCAGATCAGACTGTGGTGGTACTGGGTAGCTTCCAGGTATGAATGTGATCAGATCAGACTGTGGTGGTACTGGGCAGCTCCCAGTATGAATGTGATCAGATCAGACTGTGGTGGTACTGGGCAGCTTCCAGGTATGAATGTGATCAGATCAGACTGTGGTGGTACTGGGCAGCTTCCAGGTATGAATGTGATCAGATCAGACTGTGGTGGTACTGGGCAGCTTCCAGGTATGAATGTGATCAGATCAGACTGTGGTTGTACTGGGTAGCTTCCAGTATGAATGTGGTCAGGTCAGACTGTGGTGGTACTGGGCAGCTTCCAGTATGAATGTGATCAGATCAGACTGTGGTTGTACTGGGCAGCTCCCAGTATGAATGTGGTCAGGTCAGACTGTGGTGGTACTGGGCAGCTTCCAGTATGAATGTGGTCAGGTCAGACTGTGGTGGTACTGGGTAGCTTCCAGTATGAATGTGACCAGGTCAGACTGTGGTGGTACTGGGCAGCTTCCAGTATGAATGTGATCAGATCAGACTGTGGTGGTACTGGGCAGCTTCCAGTATGAATTTGATCAGAGCAGACTGTGGTGGTACTGGGCAGCTTCCAGTATGAATGTGATCAGATCAGACTGTGGTGGTACTGGGCAGCTTCCAGTATGAATGTGATCAGACTGTGGTGGTACTGGGCAGCTTCCAGTATGAATGTGATCAGGTCAGACTGTGGTGGTACTGGGCAGCTTCCAGGTATGAATGTGATCAGACTGGTTGTACTGGGCAGCTTCCAGTATGAATGTGGAACTGTGTGAATGCCTCTCAGTGAACCTTCCCTGAATAAATAAAGGTTAAATGCAAAGCAGCCTGGCATTGTGTGCGATGGGTTAGGGTTAGCAGCCTGGCAACCCTGTGAACTTTAAAGCTGGGGAGGAGGGGCCAGGGAGAAGACTTTCTCCAATATTTTGAATTTGGATGGCAGTAACCATTTTACATGCAACACTAGTGGTCAGCATTCAATTTGTTGACATTATTCTGATGACGTGTGTCTCTTCCTGTCTCCACAGAACCTTTCTGATCACATCAGATCACAGTGTGATTTAAAGTCAGCTTCTTCATCACTCTGAAGAGGAGATCTCAACACTTCAGGAGGACCAGGACACCTGGAGATGGGGGCTAAGGCGTCAACACCAACACCAACACCACCAACAGATAGCATGGGGGCTACAGGGTCAACACCACCAACAGATAGCATGGGGGCTACAGGGTCAACACCACCAACAGATAGCATGGGGGCTACAGGGTCAACACCACCAACAGATAGCATGGGGGCTACAAGGTCAACACCACCAACAGATAGCATGGGGGCTACAGAGTCAACACCACCAACAGATAGCATGGGGGCTACAGAGTCAACACCACCAACAGATAGCATGGGGGCTACAGGGTCAACACCACCAACAGATAGCATGGGGGCTACAGGGTCAACACCACCAACAGATAGCATGGGGGCTACAAGGTCAACACCACCAACAGATAGCATGGGGGCTACAGGGTCAACACCACCAACAGATAGCATGGGGGCTACAGGGTCAACACCACCAACAGATAGCATGGGGGCTACAAGGTCAACACCACCAACAGATAGCATGGGGGCTACAGAGTCAACACCACCAACAGATAGCATGGGGGCTACAGAGTCAACACCACCAACAGATAGCATGGGGGCTACAGAGTCAACACCACCAACAGATAGCATGGGGGCTACAGAGTCAACACCACCAACAGATAGCATGGGGGCTACAGGGTCAACACCAAGAAGAAGAAGATGGAGCATAAACAAACCTCCTGATCTGTCTGAATTAAAGAACAAACTCAAAGAACATGCAGCTTCATTCATCAGAGTATTTGACAGCAGTGAACAGATGATGAAAGAGATTTTTAAAGAGTTTACGGAGATCGCTGATGAAGTCAGAAAGATTCAGAAGAGAGCAGATGAAGTCGAAACAGAAGGAGCTATTGCTGGAGTAGTAGGAATAGGAGCAGGAATAGGAGCAGGAGTAGGACTAGGAGCAGGAGTAATAGGAGTCCTGGTCCTTGCAGCTCCGCTCACTGGGGGGGGCGAGTTTAGCAGTAGCAGTAGGAGCTGCAGTAGCAGCAGCAGGAGCAGCTGCAGTAGCAGGAGGAGCTGTGGTTGTTGGTGCAAATGTAAGAAAAAACAAGAAAGAGAAAGAAAGAATAAAGAAAGTAGAAGAACTGGGGAAAGACTTCATGGAGATCGTTGAACGGCTGAAGAAGGACCTGGAAGAGATAAAGAGGACGTGTGAGAAGTTGGAGCAAAGATCAGCTGGAGATCAGGCTGGAAAGACTCTGAGAGACATGAAGAAGTTTCAGAAGATTATTAGACAAGTGTCGAGGAGAAGGGGTGAAGGAGATTCATCTTTCAGAGTCACTTTGACCCCTGAAGAGAATGAAGAGTTAAGAACGTCCATCATGGAGTCCTCTGATCACTGTCAGAAGGTTGTTGAGGACTTTGATCAGATAAAAGATGAACTGACAGACTTCACTGAATGGTGAAGATAAAAACTGCAGTGAGAAGAAAAAGACTTGATTATTTTATTGTAATGCAGTGTAGCTTCATTATTTTAACAATCCTTTAAATATAACAGATCTTTTAACCATTATTAGCAACTTTTAAAACAAGAAATCCAGTTTAGGATCAGTCAACTAAATTTCTTTCTGATGATATGTGTCTCCATTAATGTGTTTCTGCAGAATCTGACATATATAGCAATTGTAAGTCGCTTTGGATGAAAGCATCAGCTGAATTACATGTAATGTAATGTAAAGTCTGGTCCTGTAGTTGTACTTTATATTCCTCAAGTCAAGTGGGTTTTATTGTCATTTCAACCATAGGCTATACCCTGTATATAGTGAGACGAAACAACGTTTCACCGTGGCTCAAGTGGTGTTACACATTTAAAATATATAAAAATGACATTTGAGACAGATTACGTTTAGTGCATTCTGACCAGGGGGCTAAGTTTGAGAGTAAGTTCATCAAGAAACTATTGGATATGGCTGGAATAAAGAAATCGCACACTACCCCTTACCACCCAATGGGTAACGGGCTCACAGAGCGTTTCAACAGAACCTTGGGGAGTATGATCAGATCCTTACCCCCCAAGTCCAAAGCAAAGTGGCCCCAGTCTCTAAGAGCGCTGACTTTCTGTTATAACTGCACTGTCCATGAAACAACAGGCTTCACACCTTTTTACCTCATGTTTTGGGAGGATTCCCAGACTCCCGATCGATGTAATGTTCTAACATGCTCTAAAGAACGATTGTGTCGTTACCCATTCAGAGTTTGTGTCCCACCTCAAAAGAGACCTGAGTGAGGCAGCAGAGGTTGCTCAGAGGCACAGTTCAGCTGAACAGGCTCGCCACGCCAAGCTTTACGACCGCAAGGTAAAAGGCTCACCGCTGACTGTTGGTGACAGGGTCTTGTTGGCAAACAGAAGTGAAAGAGGAAAACGGAAAGTCGCAAACAAATGGGAGTCAATTCCTTACGAAGTGTTTTCAGTAAGATCAGAATTAATGTCTACCGTGTGAAGGACACAGTCACTGGCAAAGAAAAAACAGTTCACCGGAACCTACTCCTTCCTGTCAGTTTTCTGTTGAGAGATGATGATGTTGACCGGTCTGATTCCCTGTCAGTTGGTGCTGGAAGTGATCATAGTGATGCTCTGCCTCATGACCTACTTGACAGTGAAGAAAAAACATTGCAATCTGGAAAGAATGCTGGACCTGATGAAGTTGTTGATGACTTACCCAGTTCATCCAGCGCAGTAGAGAGGACCCCTCGTCTGGATGATGTCCCTGATGACAATGACAGTTCATTTAATGATGTAGAGAATACTCCGCATGTGGATGATGTTGACGACAGTCATGTATGTACTGGCTGGGACAGTGATGTGAGCCAGTCATCATTCCTGGATGATCAGTCTGCCCACAATCACTCCATACAGCTCCCCACAGACTCACCAGCTGATGAACACTCACGTTCCCAGTAGTGTAGTTTCAGAATCAGTTGAGCCTGTAATCTGCATTCAGCCAAAGCAAGTACTCCCAGACATGACTATGACTAGGACTGGTAGGACCATTAAACCTCCAAAGAGATGCATTTGTGAGATGAATGACCAGGTTGTGGAAGATTCAAGGTCTTCAGTGGGTTCATTTGTTACTTTTGTAAGAAATGTATTTGCAGTGTAACCTGAGACTTTATAATGTACATTTGAGTATTTCTGTTCCTGAGTGTATACAGATACTCCATTTTTCTCTGGAGTTTTTGTGTTGATTAGGAGAGGTGTAAACTGCATCTCTTGTGTCTTTGTTAAGGGTTAGGTTTTGGTACCACCATATCCTTGCATATCTCTGTAGGAGGAGTTTTGTAACTGACTATAATGCAGTAACGCTCAATGTAATCCATTTTGTTTTTGTTTTTGGAGGCACTTCCCTGATTTAGCAGAAATTTAGGGGGGTGTATGTAACGGGTTGTATATGGGTTCTGTTAAATTGCTGCTTACAGTTTTTCACGATTGCTATGACAATTGTTTCAATACTTTTAACAACTTTCCTAAACTCTTAAAGCACCAACACTCCTACAACACACAATTGGCAAAACAGTTAATTTCATGCTCAAAATCACACATTGTAAACTAAACTCCAACACTGATTTTCAAAATACAATAATTCACTAACACAATACACTATGTCTACCAAAACAATGCAATCATGTCTCAAAATCAAATCATTCTTCCAAAACACTAACACATGTTCTATCCCAACAGGAACATTTAGTCAATCACTGCACAATGTCATAAAAAACACTAACATCCCATGGAATCACAGATACTGCATTATTTTATATGTGTCAGTCAGGTCTGCCCTTATACAACAAACGTGATTGTATTGATCATAGATTGTGTTTTGCACACACACACACACACACACACACAAACACACACACACACACACACACACACACACACACACACACACACTGCACTGCAGTTTCTCTTGAAGCCTCTCTACATTTTTGTTTTGTTTAGTACAACCCCAAATCAGAAAAAGTTGGGACAGTATGGAAAACACAAATAAAAAAAGAAAGTAGTGATTTCTAAATGTACTTTGACTTGTATTTCATTGCAGACAATACAACAGTACATAATTAAATGTGTTCCTCATGATTTTCATTGTATTTTTCTCAAAAAAACAAAATTCCTATTTTGGTTCTTGCAACACATTTCAAAAACAGTTGGAACAGTAAAACATTTACCACTTTGTAATGTTGCCGTTCCTTTTCACAACACTTAAAAAGCATTTAGGGACTGAAGACACCAAGTGATGAAGTGTTCCGGGTGTAATTTTGTCCCATTCTTGCTGCAAACCAGTCTTAAGATGGGTAACAGTACGGGGTCTTCGTTGTCGCATTTTGCGCTTCAAAATGCGCCACACATTCTCTATTGGAGACAGGTCGGGACTGCAGGCAGGCCAGTCAAGTACCCGTATCCTTTTCCTCTGCAGCCAGGACTTTGTAATGTGTGCAGAATGTGGTTTTGCATTATCTTGTTGAAATATGCATGGACGTCCCTGGAAAAGATGTCTTCTTGAAGGCAGCATATTGTGCTCCAAAATCTCTTTGTACTTTTCAGCATTAATGGTGCCATCACAGAAGTGCAAGTTACCTTGGCCAAGGGCACTGGCACAACCCCATACCATGATAGACCCTGGCTTTTGGACTTGTTGGTAACAGTCTGGATGATCCTTTTCTTCTTTGGTCCGGAGCACACAGCGTCCATTTCTCCCAAAAAATACCTGAAATACTGATTCATCTGACCACAGTACACGTTTCCACCGTGTGATGGTCCATCCCAGATGAGTCCGAGCCCAGAGAAGTCGACGGGGCTTCTGGACACGGTCAACATAGGGCTTCCTTTTGACACAGTACAGTTTTAACTGGCATTTGTGGATGTAACTACGTATTGTGGTACTTGACAAAGGTTTGCCAAAGTGGTCCTGAGCCCATGTGGTGATATCGCTTATAGATGAATGATGATTCTTGATGCAGTGCCGCCTGAGGGATCGGAGATCACGGTTGGTCAGCTTAGGCTTGCGCCCTTGTCCTTTACGCACTGAAATTCCTCCACATTCCTTGAATCTTTTAATTATGTTATGCACTGTTGAAGGTGAAATAAGCAAATGTCTTCCTATCTTTCTTTGAGGAACATTGTTTTTAAACATTTTAATAATTTTCTCACGTATTTAATGGCAAACTGGCGATCCTCAGCCCATCTTTGCTCCTAAAGGACTAGACCTTTCTTGGATGCTGCTTTTGGACCAAATCATAGTTACAATCACCTGTTGACATCACCTGTTTCAAATCACATCATTATTTAACTAATTTACCTGATTACTAGCCCTAAATGTTCCTGTCCCAACCTTTTTTGGAATGTGTTGCAGGTCTGAATGACAGGAAAGGATGTATATTTACTAATGAAATTAAGTTTACCAGACAAAACATGAAATATTTTGTGTTCACATTGTCTGCAATGAAATACAAGTCAAAGTACATTTAGAAATCACTACTTTCTTTTTTTATTTGTGTTTTCCATACTGTCCCAACTTTTTCTGATTTGGGGTTGTAAATGCAGGCATGTTTTTTTTAAAGATAATTTTTTGGGCTTTTCTGCCTTTATTTGACAGGACAGCTAGTTGAGAAAGGGGAGAGAGAGAGAGAGAAGACCTGCAGGAAATTGTCACAAGTTGGATTTGAACCCTGGACCTCTGCGTCGAGGCATAAACTTCCAAGTATATGTGCGCCTGCTCTACCCACTGATCCAACCTGGCCACCGCTTTATTGCTTTTGCTGCAGAGATTCAATACAAAAAATGAATGACCCATCTCAGAGTAGCTTTATAGAATGTATGGTTTATGAAAAAAAGGAGACAGAGACAGAATTGTCCTGGTCCTCCTCTTCCTCTCCCTCGTGAAGGCATTTTTCTTGTTTTCTGTGTTCATCTACAGTATATTGTGTCATGATTGTGGGTTTCGGTTATGTTCTGTTTCCTGTTTTATTTTGAAATCTGGTTTTCTGTCTTGTCTTGTCTGATTTACTTCCTGTGTTTTCCCTCCCTTGTGATTGCCCTAATGTGTTTCACCTGTTTCCCAGCCTAGTGTCACCTGTTGCTTGTTTTCTCATCACCCTGTGTATTTAGTCTCTGTTTTGTCTTTGTCTCTTGTCTATTATTGTTTGCTGTTTGGTGGTTCTCGTTTGTCCTGGTTTTGCCTGTTCCTGTTTATGGGATTCTGCTTGTACCTGTTTTGGATTGCCTTCTATTCTCGTGACGTCTTTTCTTTGCTATGACTTTATTATTTTTGTTTATTAAATCTTCCAAGCTCACACTGCCTGTCCGTCTCTACATTTGGGTCCTACATCCTCTGAACCCATGACAGAATAATCCGACCATGACGGACCCAGCGGAATATTTAGAGGATGAACTTTATGATTTGACCTACACTCTTATGTGTGTTTTTGGAGAGTGGAAGAGAGCACTGTGGTGGCAAATTTTATTTTCACCATTTGTTTAATGGTTGTTTTATAACGCCACAAGATTTAGCTTCTTAATGTTTAGATTCAAAAGGCTAGAAGTGAAATAGTTGGCAACCGTGAACTATAGCCTAGAGAGTTATTTAGTTCTACTAGCCTGAACCTTCTCACATTGTTGACTTTTTGCTTAGATAGAAGTGGAGAAGGCCGATGACTGTTTACGACAGTGAGAACTACGTAGGTTTCTGTCTCCTGAGATAAAGTGTTGTTTAGGCTAATGAAAAGATAAATTTAGAGGGGGGCGTAACAGAGGTTTTCACTATATGATGTGTGGATGTTTAGACTTTAGGTTAGAAAGACTTTTTCAGTTGTGCTGTGTGTACCTTTTGAAACTGTTTTCTCTATTTGCAAATGTAAATACTCAAAGACCAAACTTTGGTTTAATTCTCAAACAAATCGTTATTTGTTTTCATTTTATCATGAATATCCCTAATCTCTGCTGCTCCACGGAAAACTTCCACGACATTTTGGCGTTGTCCGGCAGGATGGATGAGTTAACAGAGAAAAGAGCTCCGTTGGGTCGCTGATGACTGGCTATCCAGGGATCAAAAATCACCTGCCTCATACCTCTAAACCTTTTAAAAAAGGACCGACCGCATCCGTCACACCTGCATCGGGTGGAAAGACCAACGAGTACGTGAGAAAAGCGTTTGTCTGCATGTTACAACAGGGTAGTGGGCAACATATGGAGCGCGGACCCGAAAAAGGCCGCTCCCACAAAGGACGTGGTCAGAAGAGGCCGAGGCGGGTACCGTGGGCAAAATGGTGAGCCCTAGAACCCATACCAGTGTTGGTACTGCAAGGACTTTGGACATTGAGTATGTAACTGCCCGAAGAAAAAGCAAAAAACACCTCAGACAAAGAACAACACTTGTCTCTCTGTTTGACTGAGTCCAACAGCTGATGAAGAAGGTAGTGCTAACACACCCACACACACACACTCGCTTCATGCAATGAAGAAATGCTTTGCACTGATACACTGTTTTTGCTACTAGGGACAATTGATAGGTTAGAAAGTTCTGAAAAATAATCTATTCAGTTAAACCATTATAGTATGTTATCTTCTGAAAACTACAAGAGAAGATGCCTACTACTGAGTGTAACGTTAAAGGGGTTCCACTCACATAATTTGATTATTAGAGCTATAGATTTGACACTGAAGATTATTTGATCATTCTATTTGGTCAATTGGGGTTACAGGTCAAACAGTAAGAGAACAATTCTCTGTCTCTCCTATACATGGGAAAAACAATTCTTGGTGTATGATTATGTCCAATTATTTGGTTTAGGTAGTGATTTAATGTGCACTTTTAACATGGGTTTAACCTCAACACCTGACGGATTGAGAATTGAGCAAAAACAGGAAGTAGCCTAATCAACAGAAATCCTTAAACTCTTTATTGACGGATGGGGTTTATAGTTCCATTTTTAGATTCTCTAGCACGTACACTTATTTTCTCAAGTAACAAGAATAGGAAAACATTTTATTATGAATGTTAGTTTTGTTTTATTTAGGACCTTCAAGCAGTAAATGCAGTGAGGTCCATGCTCAAGCACCTAATGTCTCCCACAGCTAAAAATAACAATCTGCAGGGAATGTTAAAGGTTTTGATTCTCTGTTGTTTCGTCTAACGATTTTCTTTTCTCAGAGTTCCAGTAGAAAAGACAGTAAATATGGTTTTATAGTTCTGGGTGATGGTAAGCTGTACACTGTGACACACCTTTTGTGAGGAATACATTGAGTTTTTAATTAATGATGCCATAAATTACAGAAAGAATAACAGTGTGTTTATATGTACCCTGGAGAGATCCTTCTTTCTTTGACACAGGACAGCCAGAGGAGGAGACACACACACACACACACACACACACGCACCGCACGAAGATAAGACACAAGCTAAAACCAAATAGGAGTAGTACAAGTGAAATTTTGGTTTAAAGAAATGATTTTGATATAAATTTTTGTTGAATGTTATATGATGTGATATGTTTCCCATAACAGGTAACAATTTGGATAAATAGATGTTTAAAGTACACGTGATTAGGTGTGCTCTATAGGGCTAAAAACTTTAATTTGTAATGGTTCTTGGAACTAGCAGATGGTAATTAGTGTTACTTTGGTTTGTAAACTATAGATAAAAAATGACAAACAATGTTGGGTAATTTGTCTTAGTTTAAGGGTGATATTGAATAAATGAAGGTTGAAATGAGATTTAACCCTAAAAGCAGGCATTTCATATCGTACTCTGAGTTTTTGAGTTGCTATATCACCAATAGTCTAAACTAAATTAGTTGATGTTGACGTTTAACCACTTTACTGAGGTGAATTTCATCTAAAGAAATTAATTATTGAACTTTTGTTGCTGATAAACAGGATTTGCTGTAAAACCTAGAACAATGTTAATAACTATAATATTAAACAGATTATTTATATTGCTTTTGAGTCATGAGCTTTGTCATGTCTCAAATAGGAAGAATATAGTAGCAATGATAAATAAGGGGTTTAATAAATGGTAGGGAAAGTAGCAGAAATAAATAGTGTTTGTTAAATAATTTTATTGTTAAAATATTTTTTTTTCCACTCTGATATAGGTTGATTCTTCGAAAAGACGTTTTAAAAAACATTTGTTGTGACATCACTGTAGCTCCAGTTTAAAAGATCTTGAATAACCAAAGTGCTAGAATAGTTAACAATTGTACATTTAAAGTAAAAATCTGCTTAGGTGTGAACAAAATTGACAAAATTGATAGTTCAACGGTAAACAAAAGGATCATCTACCCCCTGATTGACACAGTAGTGGAAGGGGATGCAATAGTAATTTGTTTTTGTTTTATTGATTCTGATTTGCTCCAAAGAATTCTGCTCTAAAGATTTTCTTTATTTATACATAGGGAGAGGCCCATAATAAAAAACACCTATTTCTTCCATGGCAGTGGTTAGGTTAGGTTATTGCGTGAGAATTTTCTTCTGCTCTTCTGGATATAGGAATCCAGTTGTCAAGCCTGGGGATTCTGTGGTGATAACAACTTCAGGAGGAAGGATTGGCAGATAGAAGGGGGAGAGAAACCATCAAGATCCTTCCAGTGACACGGAAGTGAGAGGTTCCAGGGAGAGTCACCTGGATACACGCATCACCTGGGTAAAAGGTTCCGGAGGAGAAGAGGAGGACAGGTTTTTCTACAACCTGCAACAAGTGACGAGCAGATCTTCTGCTGAGTCACCTACGAGGGAAATGGATTCAGAGATCAGCCTGACAGACGGCGTTTCTGTGCTATCTCTGAAATCAATCGGGGAAACTGGAGTTTTTCTCACTGTTTGCAACACATTGAGAGAGGAGGAAAAACAAGAAGTTTTTACAAAGGGGGAAATACCAGAAGCTACATATTGGTATTGTAGCCTGCTGTTTAAAATCTTTTCAGAAGACAGCAGTGATACTGATCTCTTCTCTGACAACCACAGCACATTTCAGAGTACATTCTCTGACAGTGACAGCAGAATACATTTCACAATTGTAGAGGACACACCACCTCTCTCTCACATTCTTTTGAGGAGCATCTGACATTCCTCTGAGACAAACACACACACTCTCAGCAGAGTGCCTTGAAACACAAACGCACACATGAAGCAGATGGACAGAAAGGACTGAAACAGGTACCCTTCAAGAAGAACAAGGTTTTTTTTTTTGCCAAATTTGTAGTGTTTATTCTTTGTTACTGCATTTATGATTTTCTATTGCATTTATGGTTTTTGCATTTTATTTTTGATGAGAGAAAAGTGATAAATCACGTGTAGCCATTCTTCCCAACATTTACATACACAAACACACTAGGACGACTAGTGAAGAACATGGAGGGAAAGACGAGTGATGCGTTCACTACTTTCCATGTCAAGGAGAAAATGGTGGTTGGAATACAATAAGTATTAGTACAGAGCTAATATTACTGTAATGATTAACTTACGTCCACTCTTAGGTTCCAATAACAGGCATTAGGATGGTTGGTATACGAATGCTACTAAATTGGGGCTAATTGGGGTTTTGTACCTTATGTGGTTCCTCATGACCACACAAACTCAACTGATAGATTATTGATGAAAGTAAATTATTCCTAAACAGCAATATTGTTAATATTGAACAAAGTTAAGTACACAGATCTAGGTTATTTTGTTGTGTGCTTTATAACTTAAGAAAAGTTCCTTGTGGATCTTCTATTACATTGAAGTAATTTCACTTTCCACATTGACGACACACAGACACCACATTTGACTAAGACTCTTGAAAGATTATCTAATAGATACATTTTCTACTAATGTATGACTTGGGTTTTAGTTAAGAACTGTATGCGTGATGTAGGTTATAATGATTTTTGTTATGTTTGTTCACTATTTCTTCGCTCACAGAAATAAGCTATTTCCAGTAAAACCACACACATTAATAACTGAATTTTATTGGTGCTCTGACAGCACTTAATGATGTCAGAGACAAGGAGGGGTCAGTTTTACTCTGATTCTTCTCAACTTTCACTCTGTGAGAGCTTTGATAATTGCACTGAGCGTGATTCAATTGATTTATATTAAATAACCAAATAGGAGGGAAGCATTTGGTGGCATTGGGTAAATTAATTACAGCTTTATGGAAAATTTGAAATGTACTATACATTGAATGACTTCGCCGTATGGGTTTGCAGTACTTGGGGTTTAACCATGGGTTGTTAATGAATTTGAACTATACATACTATGGGTAGATATGAAATTAGTAAATGTTCACACTTCACACCAGGTTATTTTAATGTTTAAATACATAACACATTCTTTACAAAAATTACAAGGCAATAGTCTGATGTGACATTAACCAGTGACATCCAGGTGCAGGGTTTGTAGCAGATTATGTTTGGTTTTAGGATTTGTTTTTTTGTTTGCTATGTCGTTACCCTAATCAAGAAAAAGAGTTCACTTCATTCTTATGATAAATATGATTGAGCCTTCTGACGTTTTTCATCTTTCTAAATATGATAATAATGTTTGGACACCGTCTCTGATACTGTGTGAGATTGATTAATTTGTTTTATTTTTATTCTTTGACGTGAATGCTTGCTACTATTTAAAAGGTTTTTTTGTACCTTTCCATTTAACAGGTAAGAAATAGACATGAAGATCCATAAGGTTAAATCTTAAGAAGTAAAGTTTGGTTATGTGATTAATTCTATATGGGTTGAATCTTTAAAAGTAAAATTTATTTTGTGTGATTATTTTGTAATCAAAAGGGTGAACTGTGGTGTCAAATTTTATTTTAACCATTTGTTTGATACTAACCATTGGTTTAAAGATTGTTCTAAACCTCCACATAATCCTGTAAAACTATAGCCTAGAGAGTTATTTAGTTTTACTAGCCTGAACTAGGGATGAGTGAGTACAGCATTATCTGTATCTGTTTACCATATGAATTATCTGTATCTGTATCTGTACTCGGACTGGGCGGGGCCTAACCCGGAAGTGGGCGGGATTTAACCCGGAAGTCGGGTCATGTATTGAAATGGGCAGGGCTTTAACCGGTAGCTTATGTTATTTTAAGCATGCAATTGATATGGGTAGATCAGAAATTGTTCTATTTATTGCAGAATTGAAAACTATTTACATGACAGCATTAGCATTGAGCTTCAGATCAACGGTTTTGATCACAATAACAAACAAACTATATACAGAACAAGTTTTGCAACAATGAATACAACACATGCGGTTGCAATTATGAAGTAAAATGTAATGAACAAGAGTTCTTACTCAACATAAACTTTCTTTTTTTAACTTTAAATTTTTTTATGATCAGTGTGATTTTTATTTTTGTTTTGGTTCTTTTTTTTTTTTTTTATTACCACACCAGGTATGTGTGAGTGTGTGAGTGAGAGACAGAGAGAGAGAGAGGGGCGGGGGGACTGTGTGTTTTATACCACTACTTCCTTTATTTTTTTAAAGAAATACAGCAAGAAAGTGTCAGACACATAGACAGTATATAGGTCAGACACTCAGTGCGTGAAGTAAAAAAAACTGGTTAGAGCCAGCGGACTGTTTAAAAAAATAATAATCTGCGACAGGCAGAGTCGCATTCTACCAAGCACCACGGCTGAACAAACCCCATGTTTACCAGAACTCTACTGGTTTATAAGTAACTACAAACCGAAGTAAAAAACAAACCTGAAGCTGAAGAAACCCTAACGTTAACGGAAAAGACCGGCGAACCTGAGTGAATGCAGGAGAGACAGAGAGAGCTGTTCTCTTCTCAGTGTTCTGTGAGTGAGCAGAGCGGAGCGGGACACAGCAACACAATACATCTGTATGTGTGTAGGGGAGGGGCTCTGTGTGACCAGCCAATCACAGAACGCAGACACAGTAAGCTACCTAATGAGGATTTTTATTCAAACCAAGCATAGATATTGACTCGTATTACTTGTACTCGGCAAAAGTGCTTTATCCGTACCGGATACTCGTTTCAGCCGAGTATCCGGCTCAACTCTAGCCTGAACCTTCTCACGTTGTTGACTTTTTCCTTAGATAGAAGTGGAGAAGGCCGATGACTGTTTACAACAGTGAGAACTACGTAGGTTTCTGTCTCCTGAGATAAACCGTTGTTTAGGCTAATGAAAAGAATAGGAGCACAGGGGAAGGTGATCAACTATGGCCATGCTAGAAGATAAAGTTAGAGGGGTGGCTTAACAGAGGTTTTCACTATATGACGTGTGGATGTTTAGAGTTTAGGTTAGAAGACTTTTTCAGACGTGCTGTGTGTACCTTTGAAACTGTGTTTTCTCCATTTGCGAATGTAAATAAATACTCAAAGACCAAACTTTGGTTTAATTCTCAAACAGTCTTATATTCGTTTTTGATTTTATCATGAATATCACTAACTCTGCTGCTTCACGGAAAACTTCCACCACACTACCACAGCACCCTCAGTACTACCACAGCACCCTCAGTACTACCACAGCACCCTCAGTACTACCACAGCTCCCTCAGTACTACCACAGCTCCCTCAGTACTACCACAGCTCCCTCAGTACTACCACAGCTCCCTCAGTACTACCACAGCTCCCTCAGTACTGTGAATCTATCTTTACTTTACAGTGAAGTCTTTGAGTTCTTTCTTCATCTGATCAAACTTGACAACAACCTCCTGACAGCGATCAGCTGACTGGATGATGGAGTCTGTTAACTTTTTATCCTCTTCAGGGGTCGCAGTGACTCTGAAGATGTTCACAAGGATCAATAACATGCCCTGGATATTTTTTATCAGTATTGCAGCTGCAGACAAAACTTCTTCACTCCTTTCTGCCAATTGAGAAACTCGTGTCAGAATCCTCTGAAAGTCCTCCATGTCTGTCAGAGTGTTTCCAGCCTGAAGTTCAGCTGATCTTTGCTCCAACTTCTCACACGTCCTCTTGATTTCTTCCAGGTTGTTCGTCAGCCGTTCAACCATCTCCATGAACTCTTTCCCCAGCTCCTCTACTTTCTTTATACTTCCGTTCTCTTTCATTGCCTTTGTTACATTTACACCAACAACCACAGCCCCTCCTACTGCTGCTAATGCTCCTGCTACTACTACTGCTAAACTCGCCCCCCCAGTGAATGGAGCTGCAAGGATCGCGAGTCCTATTCCTACTCCTCCAGCAACAGCTCCTGCTTGTCTGACTTTATCTGTTGTCTCCTGCATCTTTCTGACTTCATCAGCGATCTCCCTAAACTCTCCTGCAATCTGTCTCATCTTCTGTTCACGGCTGGCAAACTTGCTGATGAATGAAACTGCATGTGTTCTAAATTTGTTTATCAATTCAGACAGATCAGGAGGGAAGTCTTTGCTCCTTCTTCTTAGAACGAAGGCCATCTTCAGGAATCTTCCTCCTCCTGAATGTGTTCAGATTTCCTCTGCAGAGTCTGTTAAAAAGCTAAACTTCTGAGGGAAACAAAGAGACGTCATCAGATAATTCTCTTCAAAGCTTCACAGTCAGTCTGATCTCTTCTTAGATTCAGTTATGAACAGTTTTAATGAGATTATTTGGTGTTATTTGTTAGTGGTTGTTCTCACCTGTTTGCGTGCAGAAGCTGTGTGTGGCTGAGCAGGTAGAGTCTGCACTGAGCGTGCTCAGTCTGCACTGATTAAAGTGCAGCTCCACAGCCAATCAGCGGAGGGCAAACACTGTCCTATCGACCAATCAGCAGAGAGAGAGAGAGAGACACACCTGCAGGTAATAAACAATTAAGATATAAAACATGCAGCATGTGATAACAGAGAGGGTCATGTAGAAAACCACAAATCCACAAAACATGTTTTAAATGTGCCAAAGCTGTGATTATTATTATGATTATTCATACACGGTACGCGGTAGGTTCAAGGAGCTGTACAGAGAAGTTAAAAACACACAATACAAAGTTAAAAACATACAATTTAAAAAGATACAAACATGGAAGACATTTCATTTATTAGTATCTCTACATGAGGTCAAATCACCACCAAAATAAATGATATTCAAACACATATAACACCGACCTAACAGACCAAACAATAATTAAAGAACAAATACAGTTATATAATTAAGTAATAGCTCACAACATGTTGTTAACCACAGTCAGCTCATCATGAGGCGTTTAGGGGTTCCTACCTGTTAGTGAGGCGATGCAGGTACAGCAGCTCAGTCTTCATGTCTGTTTATCAGCATCTGAAATCACATGATCAGAGCAACCAATCAGACAGCAGCAGTGTACTGAAGGTCTAGAGAAAAGTCAATAACAATAAAGTAACCAACAGTCTGTGATAACGGTACTGAACCAAAGAGGCCAAAATATAAAACGCTATCCATCCCAAAATAATCAACCCTAGTGACATGGTTAATTTAAACCAAAGGCACAATTATTATCAGACAAACACTGATTTCAATCAGCAGAGTAAACTGACTTCAGCCCATATGAACAATAACTCTGATATCATAGTTGATGTGTTGTCTTCCTGCAACTGTTTGTTTTTCTAGGTCAAACTTTTTTTTTCAACACTTTGGTCAACTTTATTAACACTTTTTTGTAGTATTTTTTATCATTTGTTTTCAACCTTTTTTAAATATTTTTTCTTCAAATTCTTAAATTTTTTTAAACGTTTCTAGTTGACATAAGCTTTTTCCCAACTTTTTTTAATCACTTTTTAAAGTTTTCTTCCAACATTTTTGTCACTTTTTTTAACGATCTTTTATCAATTTGTTTTTCAAATGTTATCAAATCGAATTAAACACCCAAATTCAAGGAAAGTAGTGAACTGATCGTTTATTTTACTTAAACACGTAAAGAGTAATGGTTGTTTGGAACCATCTACGTTATTTATTTTGGACAATTTGGTTGAAAGAAACCCAAATTTCTGTTATAGAAACTTTTTGAAAATTGGTCAAATTTGACACAGAGAACAACAGTTGGTTTAATATTTAACTTTGGACTCCTGGACTGAGAATTATTTTATTGAAGCTGTAAATTCATGTTGCTTAACGGTTATCAGACCTGATCCTGGTTCATCCAGAGAGAGGAAAGGTAGTTCAGGTCTTACAGTCTCAGTAAAGTCTTAAATATGTAACATGGTTCATATATAATCCTTCCATAACTAATCTAGTGTGTGTGATATGTGGAGAGTTAATAAATATGTAACATGGTTCATATATAATCCTTCCATAACTAATCTAGTGTGTGTGATATGTGGAGAGTTAATAAATATGTAACATGGTTCATATATAATCCTTCCATAACTAATCTAGTGTGTGTGATATGAGGAGAGTTAATAAATATGTAACATGGTTCATATATAATCCTTCCATAACTAATCTAGTGTGTGTGATATGAGGAGAGTTTCCAGCCTCTTCTTTAGAAACTGTGTTGGGTCAACGTGAACAAATCCTGAACATCTAAGATCAGCTACCATGGTTACATCATCACATCACTGAATATATATTTAGTCTTCTGATGACATCACTGAATATATATTTAGTCTTCTGATGACATCACTGAATATATATTTAGTCTTCTGATGACAGTCAGATCTTCATCAAGAGGTTTAGAGGTTCTTACCTGTTAGTTGATGCAGGTAGAGCAGCTCTGAGCTCTCAGTCTTCCCCTCCACACCTCCTCTCTCAGTCTTCCCCTCCACACCTCCTCTCTCAGTCTTCACCTCCACACCTCCTCTCTCAGTCTTCACCTCCTCACCTCCTCTCTCAGTCTCACCTCCTCTCTCAGTCTTCACCTCCTCACCTCCTCTCTCAGTCTCACCTCCTCTCTCAGTCTTCACCTCCACACCTCCTCTCTCAGTCTGTCTGATCAGCAGCCGTCCACCTGAGATATTTCTCTGAAATCACATGACCAGAGTAACCAATCAGACTGCAGCAGCATCTCGCCCACAGTAACTGATTAACTTTTATAGAGATAAAGAACGATAAGGTTATCAACAGTCTGTGATGATGTTTCTGTTTCTGCAGAAAGAAGAGGTCAAAATATGAAATGTTAAAAATGTATTCAAAGTCACATGGAAAAGGCTGAAGCTGTAAGTTAATAAAAATCAAAACAAAATGTCACAAAGATTAAAAAGCGACAGTGCAAATAAAGTGGAACTGGGGAAAGACTTGATGAAGATAACAGAAGGAGCCCCCTCCTAATAGATACTCTGGTATTTGGTGAACAAGATTTGTTTTTTAACTTCCACATGATTCAGTATTTCCCATAAATATGTTCTATATCTCCAACTTGGCCTGGGAACACCTCAGGATCCCTCAGTCGGAGCTGGTTAATGGGGATCGGCAAAAGGAAGTTTGGGGTCCCCTGCTGGAGCTGCTGCCCCCAAGACCCAATGCATGAATAAGTAGAGGAAGATGGATAGAGGTTCTACTACAGGTAGATTAATTAAAGTGATGGTTGGGAGTAATTTTACCCTAGGGTCCTTTGCACCATGACCTCGAGCCAAACACCCCCCCAGAAGCTTTTTTCACCTGGGTCAAACATTGGGAGAGTTAGCGTAGAGTAGCGTTATCAGCTGAATAGCTTAGCGCAGGGGCTAATGGACCCACGTTTGTATCTCGTAAGTTACCCCACTAATAATGCCCGAATTTATACCAAACGTCTACACTAGTACATATAGGTTATGCTCTCATAAAACGATGGATTGGAAAGTTTGTAAGTACACCAGAAGTTTATGTAAATAATACTTGCCTGCTGGCTTCTGCTCTCTGCTGCTGTTGTTGCTGCTGTAAGATGAGTGCTTCGGGACCGTCTACAAATTACAACACCGAAAAGAGATGCAACAAAAATATTTTTTAATTTAACTTTTTTTTTTTAAGTAAGTGCTGTAGTATAACTAGCAGGAGACAAGTAATAATTGAGGTAAGTTTGGAGACATTACCTTATTTAATCATTAACTTAATAAATATTGTTGTTGTATCTCTTTTCGGTGTAGTAATTTGTAGACAGTCCCTAAACACTCCTCTAACTGCAGGTAGCAGCAGCAGACAGCAGAAGCCACCAGGCAAGTGTTCATAAACTTCTGGTGTACTTACAAACTTTACAATCCAACGTTTTATGAGTGCATAACCTATTTGTATCATTTCGGGCATTATTAGTGGGGTAACTTACGAGATACAAACGTGGGTCCATTAGCCCCTGCGCTAAGCTATTCAGCTGATAATGCTACTCTACGCTAACTCTCCCAATGTTCGACCCAGGTGAAAAAAGCTTCTGGGGGGGTGTTTGGCTCGAGGTCATGGTGCAAAGGACCCTAGGGTGAAATTACTCCCAACCATCACTTTAAGACCCACCCAGGTAGATAAAATCAGAATTACATTGTTTTCTCCAATCAACAATGTATTTTTAGAATGCTTCCATCCGGGCCTTAACATGGTTGGCAGTAAAACAAGTGCTTAGGGACCGTCTACACACTACAACACCTTAGGGACCGTCTACACACTACAACACCTTAGGGACCGTCTACACACTACAACACCTTAGGGACCTTCTACACACTAAATCACCTTAGGGACCGTCTACACACTACAACACCTTAGGGACCGTCTACACACTACAACACCTTAGGGACCGTCTACACACTATAACATCTTAGGGACCGTCTACACACTACAACACCTTAGGGACCGTCTACACACTACAACACCTTAGGGACCGTCTACACACTACAACACCTTAGGGACCGTCTACACACTATAACACCTTAGGGACCGTCTACACACTACAACACCTTAGGGACCGTCTACACACTATAACACCTTAGGGACCGTCTACACACTACAACACCTTAGGGACCGTCTACACACTATAACACCTTAGGGACCGTCTACACACTACAACACCTTAGGGACCGTCTACACACTACAACATCTTAGGGACCGTCTACACACTACAACACCTTAGGGACCGTCTACAGACTACAACATCTTAGGGACCGTCTACACACTACAACACCTTAGGGACCGTCTACAGACTACAACATCTTAGGGACCGTCTACACACTACAACACCTTAGGGACCATCTACAGACTACAACACCTTAGGGACCGTCTACAGACTACAACATCTTAGGGACCGTCTACACACTACAACACCTTAGGGACCGTCTACACACTACAACACCTTAGGGACCGTCTACATACTACAACACCTTAGAGACCGTCTACACACTACAACACCTTAGGGACCGTCTACAGACTACAACACCTTAGGGACCGTCTACAGACTACAACACCTTAGGGACCATCTACACACTACAACACCTTAGGGACCGTCTACAGACTACAACACCTTAGGGATCGTCTGACTTTAAATTGTATTTTGAGTGCATTTTGAAGTTTCTGAAGTGAAACATGAAGCCAATAAACCAGTGTATAGCCTAATCTTCATTGATACAACGCTTGCAGAAAAAAAAGCATTGCCTTTCTTTCCTTGTTTCACATGAAACAGCCCCGAAATCTCCATCACCAAACCCACCAGACGCCATGTAAATAATCAGGACTTTTAGTGTGTATAGAGCCAGGAGGTGAAGACTGAGAGAGGAGGTGTTGAGGTGAAGACCGAGAGAGGAGGTGAGGAGGTGAAGACTGAGAGAGGAGGTGAGGAGGTGAAGACTGAGAGAGGAGGTGAGGAGGGGAAGACTGAGAGAGGAGGTGTGGAGGTGAAGACTGAGAGAGGAGGTGTGGAGGTGAAGATTGAGAGAGGAGGTGTGGAGGTGAAGACTGAGAGAGGAGGTGTGGAGGTGAAGATTGAGAGAGGAGGTGTGGAGGTGAAGACTGAGAGAGGAGGTGTGGAGGTGAAGACTGAGAGCTCAGAGCTGCTGTACCTGCATGAACTAAGACTAAATATATATTCAGTGATGTCATCAGAAGACTAAAGACAACCCCAAATCAGAAAAGTTGTGACAGTATGGAAAACACAAATAAAAAAAGAAAGTAGTGATTTCTAAATGTACTTTGACTTGTATTTCATTGCAGACAATGTGAACACAAAATATTTCATGTTTTGTCTGGTAAACTTAATTTCATTAGTAAATATACATCCTTTCCTGTCATTCAGACCTGCAACACATTCCAAAAAAGGTTGGGACAGGAACATTTAGGGCTAGTAATCAGGTAAATTGGTTAAATAATGATGTGATTTGAAACAGGTGATGTCAACAGGTGATTGTAATTATGATTTGGTACAAAAGCAGCATCCAAGAAAGGTCTAGTCCTTTAGGAGCAAAGATGGGCTGAGGATCACCAGTTTGCCATTAAATACGTGAGAAAATTATTGAAATGTTTAAAAACAATGTTCCTCAAAGAAAGATAGGAAGACATTTGCTTATTTCACCTTCAACAGTGCATAACATAATTAAAAGATTCAAGGAATGTGGAGGAATTTCAGTGCGTAAAGGACAAGGGCGCAAGCCTAAGCTGACCAACCGTGATCTCCGATCCCTCAGGCGGCACTGCATCAAGAATCGTCATTCATCTATAAGCGATATCACCACATGGGCTCAGGACTACTTTGGCAAACCTTTGTCAAGTACCACAATACGTAGTTCATCCACAAATACCAGTTAAAACTGTACTGTGCCAAAAGGAAGCCCTATGTTGACCGTGTCCAGAAGCCCCGTCGACTTCTCTGGGCTCGGACTCATCTGGGATGGACCATCACACGGTGGAAACGTGTACTGTGGTCAGATGAATCAGTATTTCAGGTATTTTTTGGGAGAAATGGACGCTGTGTGCTCCGGACCAAAGAAGAAAAGGATGATCCAGACTGTTACCAACAAGTCCAAAAGCCAGGGTCTGTCATGGTATGGGGTTGTGTCAGTGCCCTTGGCCAAGGTAACTTGCACTTCTTTGATGGCACCATTAATGCTGAAAAGTACATAGAGATTTTGGAGCACAATATGCTGCCTTCAAGAAGACATCTTTTCCAGGGACGTCTATGCATATTTCAACAAGATAATGCAAAACCACATTCTGCACACATTACAAAGTCCTGGCTGCAGAGGAAAAGGATACGGGTACTTGACTGGCCTGCCTGCAGTCCCGACCTGTCTCCAATAGAGAATGTGTGGCGCATTTTGAAGCGCAAAATGCGACAACGAAGACCCCGTACTGTTACCCATCTTAAGACTTGTTTGCAGCAAGAATGGGACAAAATTACACCCGGAACACTTCATCACTTGGTGTCTTCAGTCCCTAAATGCTTTTTAAGTGTTGTGAAAAGGAACGGCAACATTACAAAGTGGTAAATGTTTTACTGTTCCAACTTTTTTTGAAATGTGTTGCAAGAACCAAAATAGGAATTTTGTTTTTTTGAGAAAAATACAATGAAAATCATGAGGAACACATTTAATTATGTCCTGTTGTATTGTCTGCAATGAAATACAAGTCAAAGTACATTTAGAAATCACAACTTTCTTTTTTTATTTGTGTTTTCCATACTGTCACAACTTTTTCTGATTTGGGGTTGTATATATTTAGTCATGTCATCAGAAGACTAGATATATATTCAGTGATGTGATGATGTAACAATGGTAGCTGATCTTAGATGTTCAGGATTTGTTCACGTTGACCCAATATATGCTCTTCCTTCATCCTCCAAGTACCCGGATGTCTGTCTCAGTAACTTGAAATTGAATTTGCTGAAACCAGCACAACAATGACAATTACCAGGCAACAAAACACTACATTCTAAACACACGTTTAATAAACGTAATTCATAAAGTTACATTTGTATTTCGAACAAACTGCAAACTTTTCAGCAAATTTTAACAAAACTCTATTTACCGCCTTGTATCATGGGAAATGGCCAGCCAATGAACCAGTTGCAGTCCTGACTGCAATTGGTTGATAACTTAACTTACATACCTAAGTTCAATCAACACATACATTTTTTTAAATAGTCAACCCAACAAATAAATGCAAGTTTAACTTTCAAAAACTCATAAAGTTGAGTTCAAAATCGACAACTTGTATAAGCTTGTTCAGTTAAAAATAAGAAATAAGTGGACATAACTAAATGGGTCTGTAATATTTTACAGTGTAGTCTTCATCACTGAAATCTGTTCTCTTTTAAAACTGGAAAATACTGTTTGAAAATATTTCTGATAAAACATAAATCTCACCTTTATGTTGTCTGTCAAAGTTTGTTTTTTGTTTTTCGTTTTCTCAAAATGATATCAACTATAACTGTCAGGAAAACTACAAGAAATTAGCATAATTTCTTCTTTGCATCTGAGCACAGAAAAACAAGTGTCTCTATTTCTCACAGGAGTTCCTCATCTATTCAGGCCTTCTTTATCAGCTGAGGTAGGACCACACACACACATACACACACACACACACACACACACACACACACACACACACACACACACACACACACAAAACGTCCCTCTATCTCTTTCACTTTCAGATTAAAACTTTTCCCCACCCCAGGTGATTTGTTATAATGTTATAATGTTCCACTTCTTTCTTTATATGCTCACAATATTAAGCACATCAAATCAAGCATGTCATGCATTTGCTTTTGTTTTTTGCTCGCTAATGTTTTGCATGAGCTCACAGAACAGACTTGTAGTGTTATTGAAACTTACTTTAACCTTTTACATCTTAGGATAACATACCTGATAACATATTCTATAGAAGGTGTGGCCGTTCAACCTTTGATTCATTCCTTTGCAGCTTTGTTATTTACAGCAGAAATATTCAATCAGGAAACAGTTCAGAGAATCAGAACAAATGGAAAAGTTTTGTGTAATCTGCACCAACCGGTCAGACTGTCAGTGTGCCAGTTTCATATCATCTCCTGATACTATCTTATATTGTGTACTTCAAAGACATTTCTGTTTTTTACTGACAGGAAATTATTTGAGATGTTGACATCACGTGACTTTGTAAAAATCACCAACAATAAGACATTCTGTAGTCAACAGGGCGATACTGGTGGAAGCTTTTATTATTGTGTCATTAATGTTCCCAGCCTGCAAGAAAATGTTAATTAATTTGAGCCAGATTCAGAGTGCAGCACGTACATTTATATACTACAATTAAAGTCCAATAATAAAAAATCAAATCCTACTAGTATCTTTGTGGGCTCTCTTCATACAAGGACCCTGTATACTCAGTTCCCTTTCCCCGCCTGTCTGATGACTTGGTACATCCCAGGTAGTAGAAGGTATATGCTACCAATATCGTTTTATAGTTTTTACACTAATACAACTAATGAAAACATAAATATTAAACAGGTATATAAATAAAAATAGCACAAATTTAGCATCTATCCTTTTTAGCTGTTTTTTTAAAACTATAAAGGAGATGTGGGATTGTATTCCACTCTAAAATCAAGGTTAGTGATCAGGTGAGCACAGGAAAACACAGACGTGACAAAAACATTTGACTAAATTCTTTTGAACAAAGCACGACCATTTACTGTGAGGTCAGAGACGGTTATCAAGACATGAAAACCCACAGAAGTGTGACCAACATGAGCTGCTCTTCTGATGAAACTTGCACGCAAAGATGACAACTTGATATACTGTACATGTGGAAGTTTGTTAATGATATGTACCCATAAGAGTGATCAATAACTAAATAATCTTTAAATGTAAAACACATTTCTGAAGGGAAAACATTTGACATGAAAACTGCTGCTGGCTGCAATCCCTGGAAAGGACACTGGGTCTCCTCTTCATCATCACCTTGAGTTTAAGGTACACAGACTCTTGTCCTCGTGTGAACCCTGAGGTTACATTTCTATTGCCTGATGTTTGGGCCATTACATTTAGACATGGCATTTATATCTTACCTGAAATAATTTTGACAAATTTTCCCAAAACTGTAATAATTCATGCTGTTATCTGACAAAATGTTCCAACATGTTAAATAATGCAATTTATATCACAAGAGTTTGGGAGAAAAGATGTCTGACACTTGAAATATCTTGTAGAAGATCCGAGACAAAAAAACTATCTAAACAATCTGATTCCTCATCAGACCTGTTTCTGTACGCTGCACTAACATGTTTAACCAAAGAACCAGATATGTTTCAACACAGCTGTTCATCTTTTGTGTGAATAAAGTTCAGCATTATAAGATTTTCTCCTTTCTGTTTATTTCTTTTTGCAGCTTGTACCAGCTGCTAGCCAAAATTACACATCACTGTGGTCTACACAACTGGTTTACCCAGTTTAAACAAAGCATAAACAAACAACTAATACAAATACTAAATTAATAGAGAAAAACTTACTGAGACAAAATAAAAATACTTTAATGCCGCCACGACCACAGGGAGTTACAAAAAGAAAAGAAAATTAAAATCCTTTTAATTAGTGAAAACGCTAAACTTTGTTTCACATCAAACTTTCAAACTCATTATTCTCTTTGATAAAATAATTGATATCAGTGTTTTCTTATTGGCAGATTGTGTCATAGTTGACGTACAAGTTGAAACACGAAAAATGGTAACAATAACAAAAGGTGAGTTTCTCAGAAAAATACTTATTGAACCATGCGAGGCAGTCATGAGAGAAACCAAGGTTGTTGAGTCTGTCGATAAGAATACAATGGTTAACAGAGTCAAAGGCCTTGGACAGATCAATGTAGACGGCTACACAGTGATGGTTTTGTCAATGGTAACGGTGATGTGGTTTATGACATTGAGGGTAGCTGTGGTACAACCATGACTGCCACGGAAGCCAGACTGCATAGCAGAAAGGACACGGTGGGATTCAAGATGGTTGGTAATCTGTTTATTGACCAAGCTTTAGAAGACTTTTGAAAGACAGGGTAAGACAGATAGGGGTCTATAGCAGTTTGGGTCTCCCCCTTTGAAGATAGGGATGACTGCGGCAGATTTCCAATCTCCTGCGATTTCTGAAGATGTGAGAGACAGATTAAACAGGTTGGTAATGGGTGAAGCGATAATACTTGCAGATAATTTATACAATAAAGTCTAGTGCCTATAGACAATGCCACAAGTTATTCCAACAGCATTTAACTCAGTGCCGTTCTTAATATAACAGAGGACTCTTATGTGATGACTTCATGAGCTTCTTTAATGATAAAATTATAACAATTAGAGATAAAATTCATCACTTTTTGCACTCAACTTCTAACGGTTCACCTTTAAATGCAGGACTGCAAAAAAGAAGACCTGACATATACTTAGACTGCTTTTATCCCATAGACCTTCAACTTTTAATGTTAAAGATCTCTTCAGCTAATCCAGTGGTTCTCAAACTTTTTTGGGCCAGCGCCCCCCTATCAATTATCCAGGCCCCTAACCGCCCCCCATCAAATAAGATGTAGGCTAATTGCCCTGAATATTAATGATTACGCCTTAATATTAGGTCTGTTATTGTTGTTACTATTGTTACCAAAAATAATTAAAAAATATCATTGAATGGCAAAGGACATATTTATTAGTTTCCCAGGGATAGAAAATCAATGTGAATAAAAGACAAATATTCAGACTTCATGATGCCAAACAACAAAGCACAGTCGATATCTCTCGCTCGTCTCTTTTCTTTCTCTCTTTCTCCGTGAAATGAAACTGCCTTCAGGTGCAGTAGGAAACGTTGAGTTCTATACACGATCTGACAAAGACTGTTACTGTAAAATATAGAGTCTACTTGTGATACATTGGGGGGTTAAAGAACACAACAGGACGTCAGACAAATGGGCCGTTTCACTGACACTCCCACCACCGCTCAACCCTGCGGCGACTGCTTTTATTTATCTGAACGCAGCTTTTACACTGAAGTACGGAGCTCATATAAGATGATGCTCTGATGTCCTGTTTCCATGAAGGCAGCACGGAGTTGTGCCAAAACGAAGCAGACAGAAGCACAGAAGAGAAGAAGAGTTATGACCGTCCTGTCCAGTTGCAGTGCTGTAAACTGGCAGCTTTTAATGTTGCAGACCAGTAGTTTAAAGTGTATGTATTGTTATTGTGAATCTTTGGTTTAAACTAGCCTTCAAATAATCGCCCCCCAAGGGCACCTCAACACCCCCCTTTCCAAAATATTGCTTCCAGCGCCCCCAGTCATCCTCTGAACACCCCCTGGGGGGCGTACCGCCCCCCCTGTTGAGAAACACTGAGCTAAGCCATCTACCTGTCTCTTAGATCCCATCCCAACGAGGCTACTTAAAGAAGCGCTACCCATGGTTAACACTTCATTACTAGATATTATCAATATGTCTTTAGTAACAGGTTATGTACCGCAGTCATTCAGTGGCTGTGATAAAACCTCTTCTGAGAAAACCCACCCTTGATCCCGAGGTCTTAGCCAACTATAGACCTATATCTAACCTTCCCTTTGTAATGGCAAAATTGCACTTAAGCATAATTCCTTATATTTTTATGTTTTATTTCTACTTTAATTCATCCACGAATTCGGAAAGAGTCTATCACATTTTCGACATGTAGATTCTGATTTTGATTCGGGTGGTGATGGCGCAGTGGATATGACACGTGCCTTTGGTGTGGGAGATCCAGGTTCGATTCCCACTGCGATACATCAACCATTGTGTTCTTGAGCACTTAACCCCTAGTTGCTCCAGAGGCAGAAACTAGTGATTTCTAAATGTACTTTGACTTGTATTTCATTGCAGACAATACAACAGTACATAATTAAATGTGTTCCTCATGATTTTAATTGTATTTTTCTCAAAAAAACAAAATTCCTATTTTGGTTCTTGCAACACATTTCAAAAAAAGTTGGAACAGTAAAACATTTACCACTTTGTAATGTTGCCATTCCTTTTCACAACACTTAAAAAGCATTTAGGGACTGAAGACACCAAGTGATGAAGTGTTCCGGGTGTGATATTGTCCCATTCTTGCTGCAAACAAGTCTTAAGATGGGTAACAGTACGAGGTCTTCGTTGTCGCATTTTGCGCTTCAAAATGCGCCACACATTCTCTATTGGAGACAGGTCGGGACTGCAGGCAGGCCAGTCAAGTACCCGTATCCTTTTCCTCTGCAGCCAGGACTTTGTAATGTGTGCAGAATGTGGTTTTGCATTATCTTGTTGAAATATGCATGGACGTCCCTGGAAAAGATGTCTTCTTGAAGGCAGCATATTGTGCTCCAAAATCTCTATGTACTTTTCAGCATTAATGGTGCCATCACAGAAGTGCAAGTTACCTTGGCCAAGGGCACTGACACAACCCCATACCATGACAGACCCTGGCTTTTGGACTTGTTGCTGGTAACAGTCTTTTCTTCTTTGGTACGGAGCACACGGTGTCCATTTCTCCCAAAAAATACCTGAAATACTGATTCATCTGACCACAGTACACGTTTCCACTGTGTGATGGTCCATCCCAGATGCCTCCGAGCCCAGAGAAGTCGACGGGGCTTCTGTACACTGTTAACATAGGGCTTCCTTTTGACACAGTACAGTTTTAACTGGCATTTGTGGATGTAACTACGTATTGTGGTACTTGACAAAGGTTTGCCAAAGTAGTCCTGAGCCCATGTGGTGATATCGCTTATAGATGAATGATGATTCTTGATGCAGTGCTGCCTGAGGGATCGGAGATCACGGTTGGTCAGCTTAGGCTTGCGCCCTTGTCCTTTACGCACTGAAATTCCTCCACATTCCTTGAATCTTTTAATTATGTTATGCACTGTTGAAGGTGAAATAAGCAAATGTCTTCCTATCTTTCTTTGAGGAACATTGTTATAAAACATTTCAATAATTTTCTCACGTATTTGTTGGCAAACTGGCGATCCTCGGCCCATCTTTGCTCCTAAAGGACTAGACCTTTCCTGGATGCTGCTTTTGTACCAAATCATAGTTACAATCACCTTTTGACATCACCTGTTTCAAATCACATCATTATTTAACTAATTTACCTGATTACTAGCCCTAAATGTTCCTGTCCCAACCTTTTTTGGAATGTGTTGCAGGTCTGAATGACAGGAAAGGATGTATATTTACTAATGAAATTAAGTTGACCAGACAAAACATGAAATATTTTGTGTTCACATTGTCTGCAATGAAATACAATTCAAAGTACATTTAGAAATCACTACTTTCTTTTTTTTATTTGTGTTTTCCATACTGTCCCAACTTTTTCTGATTTGGGGTTGTATCTCATGTTTTCCCATGCCAGTTAAGATGTAACTGGGGGGATGACAGTCGTACAGGGAGGAGGAGGTGAGATGTCTCCAAGATGTCTCTTGTATTGTCTTGATTGTCTTCATGTGTATCAGATTGCCTGTCAAAATTGTAGCGTCATAATAATCCAAGTGTGTGTGTGCTGTCACTCTGAAGATGCATATAAGCCTGGTGTTCTGTTCACTCATTGGAGAAACTGACTCCACACTGGGCTGCGGCCTTTTGTGGAATCATGTTGATCCTATTTGCAAATATATATATTTTTAATAAAATACAAAAACCCAACTTGGTTTTAGTCTCAGACTGTCTTATTTGTTTCAATTTACTAAACTCTGAAAACTCTTCCCCCTGCTGCAAAGGAAAATTCCATAACAGTTCATGGCGACGAGAATAGGGGATCATGTGCGGGTCAGATAAGAGTGGCTCCGTGGTTGACTGAGGACTCGCGATCCGAGATCCAACGATCTTCGCCTCTACCTCGCCCAAAAAGCATTCAGAGAGAGAGGATCAGAAACCACGGAGGCCTCTACTGACCCAACACTGATCTATTAAGACTGAAGCAATTCCACGCAGCAGGGTAAGATCACACTCTAATTTAAATTAAATTCAGAGTAATTTGAATTGGCTGTAGTAAAACATTCCAGAAACAAAAACTGACACTAAAATAGGATAACCACTTTGGGGTTGTTTGTATTAATTTTGGGTAGGCCTAGTCTTTTATGTTTGTGTAAATACATAATTGTGATCGTTCTAGCAGTGTTTTTGCACCATAAAACTGATCCACGCACGGGTGTGACTTGCTTTATAGATTTTCGGGGGACAAATCTAATTAGGTTTTGAAGTAAATCTAATAAACAGTTTTTTCAGAAACTGTTAGGTTTTTTTGTGCTTGGGTTTTTCCAAAATAAGATAGAAACCTGGCCTTACAGTGACGATTGTAAGTAGGATAGAAGTACTTCTTCCCAGTAAAATGGGTAACGGATCGGGTAGATCCGGCTCACACGTCCCTAACGGGAACCGTGGTGGATGACATGACATGAAAATACGGCTCAAAAAGCCTGGGGTGTCTGCCGTATTGGTCCAAAACTTACGTTTTTTCCTGAAAATGAGTCTTTTAGCACGTACAAACTCAAACTGTTAAGACAGGAATTAATTCAATTCAATTCAATTTTATTTATAGTATCAAATCATAACAGAGTTATCTTGAGATACTTTACAGATAGAGTAGGTCTAGACCACACTCTATAATTTGCAATTTACAAAGCCCCAACAGTTACAGTAATTCCCTCAAGAGCAAGCATTATAAATGGCTATTGCGACAGTGGCGAGGAAAAACTCCCTCTTGGGAAGAAACCTCGGCAGACCCAGACTCTTGGTAGGAGGTGTCTGACGAGGCCGGTTGGGGGGGTGAAGGCGATAATAGTCACATTGAAGATAGTGTGACAGTGACTTTGAAGGTAGTCGTTGTAGTTCGTGTCACAGCAGGACGTTGCGGGATGAAACGTGGCGCTGCAGAGCACGGGGGGGTGCAGCAGACGCAGCAGGACACGGCCGGGCGTTGAAGAAGAAACATAAGGACTCCGGGGAGTAAACTCCCCAGAGCTAGATTAGTAACAAGCAGTTCTGGGACAGGAGGCATACAAAAGGAAACACATGAAAACATTGATGAGAGGCTGTACTGACCTGCCCCCCTCAACTCACACTATATTATTGATTATATGATCAATAAATCTGATGACTATGAAGAGAAGCAGGTGGGCCGGGTTAGGCGGACGCTGCAACTCCTCACTCCACCATAGACCCATATCTAACCTAACTATAAGCTTTATCAAAGAGGAGAGTTTTCAGTTTACTCTTAAATGAAGCGATGGTGTCTGCCCCCCGAACCCAGACTGGGAGCTGGTTCCACAGGAAAGGAGCCTGGTAGCTGAAGGCTCTGGCTCCTATTCTACTTTTGGAGACTCTAGGAACCACCAGTAACTCTGCATTCTGGGAGCGCAGTGCTCTAGTGGGACAATAAGGAACTAAGAGCTGTTCTAGATAGGATGGTGCTTGACCATTTAGGGCTTTGTAGGTCAGGAGAAGGACTTTAAAGTCAATCCTGTATTTTACAGGAAGCCAATGCAGAGAAGCTAAAACAGGAGAAATATGATCTCTTTTCTTAGTTCTCGTCAGAACACGTGCTGCATCATTCTGGATCAGCTGGAGAGTCTTAAGGGACTTATTTGAGCAACCTGACAGTAGGGAGTTACAATAGTCCAGCCTGGAAGTAACGAATGCATGGACCAGTTTTTCAGCATCGTTTTGAGACAGGATATTCCTAATTTTGGCAATGTTACGAAGATGAAAAAAGGCTGTTCTCGATGTTTGTTTTAGATGGGCGTTAAAGGATATATCCTGATCAAAAATAACTCCTAGATTTCTGACAGTAGTGCTGGAGGCCAGGACAACACCATCCAGAGTAGCTATGTCTTTAGATAATGAAGTTCTGAGGTGTTTAGGACCCAGCACAATAACTTCAGTTTTGTTACAGTTTAACATCAGAAAATTATAGGTCATCCAGGATTTTATATCTTTAATACATGCTTGAAGTGTAGCTAACTGACTTGTTTCGTCTGGTTTGATTGACAAGTATAATTGGGTGTCGTCCGCATAGCAGTGATAGTTAATTGAGTGTTTCCTAATGATATTACCAAGAGGAAGCATATACAAGGAGAACAAAACTGGTCCAAGCACTGAGCCTTGTGGAACGCCATGTTTAACTTTAGTGTACTTGGAGGATTTATCATTAACATTAACAAATTGAGATCGATCAGAAAAATAAGACTTAAACCAGCTTAGTGCGATTCCTTTAATGCCAACTAAGTGTTCTAATCTCTGTAACAGGATTGAATGGTCAATAGTGTCAAAAGCAGCACTAAGATCTAGTAAAACAAGGATGGAGACAAGTCCTTTGTCTGCAGCAGTTAGAACGTCGTTAGTAATTTTCACCAGTGCCGTCTCTGTGCTATGATGCTTTCTAAATCCTGATTGAAAGTCTTCAAATAAGCTGTTGCTATGGAGAAAATCACATAACTGATTAGCAACCACCTTCTCAAGGACCTTGGAGAGAAAGGGAAGGTTAGATACAGGTCTATAGTTTGCTAAGACCTCAGGATCGAGGGTGGGTTTTTTCAGAAGAGGTTTTATCACAGCTACTTTAAATGACTGCGGTACATGACCTGTTAATAGAGACATATTGATCATATCTAGTAGAGAGGTGTTAACCACGGGTAATGCTTCTTTGAGTAATCTCGTTGGGATGGGGTCTAAGAGACAGGTAGATGGCTTTGCTGAAGATACCTTTACCATTAGTTGTTGAAGGTCTATAGGATAAAAACGGTCTAAGTAAATGTCAGGTCTAGTCGTTCTTTCTTGCAGTCCTGCGTTGAAAGGAGAACCATTAGAAGTTGAGGGCAAAAGGTGATGAATTTTATCTCTAATTGTTGTAATTTTATCATTAAAGAAGCTCATGAAGTCATCACCACTCAGAATTAGAGGAAGTAGAAAGAAAATTAATGGGAAAATCAATAATTAAGACACAGGATTTAAAGCTACTGAGTAGCCTACAGGAAAAACAAAGAATGTTTTAAGAAAACAGTGATCTAGGGAAAGAATGCCAACACACATGCACCAATAACCTGATCAGTTCTAACCAAAGCCCATGTTCTGAAGCTTTCTCTAAAAATCAGGAAGACAAGTTGGAAAAATGGAGGGACGAAGAGGACAAAGACTCAACTATCGGACAGGACCGACAACATCAGTCACACCTGCATCGGGTGGAAAGACCAACGAGTACGTGAGAAAACCATGTTTGAAGCGTTTGTCTGTATGTTACAACAGGCTGGTGGGCAACATATGGAGCGCGGACCCGAAAAAGGCCGCTCCCACGAAGGACGTGGTGGAGCCAGAAGAGGCCGAGGCGGGTACCGTGGGCAAAATAATGAGCCCTACAACCGAGACCAGTGTCTGTACTGCAAGGACTCTGGACATTGGGTATGTAACTGCCCGAAGAAAAAGCTAAAAACCACCTCAGACAGAGAACAACACTAGTCCCTCTGTTTGACTGAGTCCAAAAGCTGATAAGGAAGGTACTGCTAAAAAACACACACACACTCGCTTCATGCAATGAAGAAATGCTTAGCACTGATACACTGTTTTTTTTTGTTTTTGCTATTAGGGACAATTGATAGGTTAGAAAAGTTCTGAAAAAGAATCTAATCAGTTAAACCATTATAGTATGTTATCTTCTAAAACCTAGAAGAAGATGCCTACTACTGAGGGTAAAGTTAAAGGGGTTCCACTCACATAACTTGATTATTAGAGCTAAAGATTTGACACTGAAGTGCAGTGGTCATTCTATTTGGTCAATTGGGAATACAGGTTAAACAGTAAAAGAACAATTTTCTGTTCCTTTCTCATATACATGGGAAACTTTTTTTGGGGGTCTGATTTATGTCCACTTATTTTGCTTAGGTAGTGATTTAATGTGCACTTTTAACATTGGCTTAACCTCAACACCTGATGGATTGAGAATTTCTCGTAATGATGCATCTAACAAAACCACATTTTTTAGTTTTGTCAGTTTGACAACCTCACATCTGATTTGGACTGATACTGACTGTGTTGTAGCTTGACTGACAACCAATATAGTTTTTTAAAGAGCCCAGCTTGTGTTTTTTCTACATCTCTCAAGGCTGTATCTGCTTTTTCCTTCCTCGAGAGAGGTTTTTGGTACAGTGCTGTTTTCATGTAAAATGAACAGAATAGCAGCTTTTTAAGTTTAGTGTTAATAATTAGGATTTTTTTTACTTGAGCCTATCACGTAAAAATGCCTGTACACGTTCCTGAGGTCACTGTAAGACTTTTTGCTGCCGAAGCTAATGAAGCGTTTGTGAATATGAAACTGGCTTCCCTGACGCTGGGACTGCCAGATCCCTAAAAACAGTTTATGCAGACCGTTGATAAGAGCTGCGTGGCTCTGTGTTGCTGCATCACCACGATGACAAAACTCCGTCTGGTTGCAAATTTCTCTGCTAAACTTGATTCTGCCGCTCGAAGTATTAAATACGCCCTGTTCCACATTCTGTGTCACACATTTTGTGGGAACAGAATAAAACTCTCTGTGGCCAGGTACCTTAGATATTACTACTCTGTTAGATTGCTAAATGTCACTCTAACAGATGCACTGTTCTTAACCCTGATTTTCTTCTCCACACACCAGCTGACCGAGAGAAACAATGGTGTTGCAGAGCTACAGGTGGTACCATGACCTGACCTCTCTGACACACCTCTCACTAACTCTGATTTCATTTTTTTTTAGGTTAACAGTTCTTCTTCCAGAGACTCTAGCAGTGGCCTAACTGTGTGGGCTTCTCTGTTGTAGGTGTTTCTGATGCTATCTGATTTGGACCTCTGCCATCTCATCTCTCAGTACAAGCAGTAGAGCTCATTCTTCCTAACAGAAAGCTATCCAGCTTTTTCTTTCCTAAATTTTGCAAAGTTGACACATGGGTTAAAACCAGGTGTAAAAAGTATGATTAGGATGATGGAAATACAATTGAGGGAAAAACAGTTGTTTCACAATGGTGAAGCAACATTGGTTCACAAATGATTTCTTTTTGGATCAAGACTACTGTCAGCTAGTGTAGGAGCCAAAGCCCTACTTACTGAAATAATTCCAAAATGGAGAATTCCTACCAAAATCTCAAGTATAGTGGTTTGCATTCAAAATGCATGTCTACATTTGACAAAAGCTCTGCTTATTGTACTGAGGTATAGAATGTGCACGCGCAAGTGACTTGACCTGTCACCTTTTTGAGATTTTGTTTACAGCACCTCCACACATTGGACTTGGGTGAAGAGGACACCCAGCAGACACACCACTGTGTGAGGACCAACTGGTAACGGATTATGTCTCAGTGCAAAAGGCACAAATTCCTGATGACATGCTAACAACCACAATGAGAGCAGCAGAGCCACTCAGTGAGCTGATTGGTTAACCCTCACTGTAGACTAAGCTTACAGAGCAGCAAGGCCATAGCAACACACACATAGTCAGAGATAAGAGAAAAACAGGAGTTGTGCATATAGAGTTCAGCAATTATTTTGATATAGTTCGTCATGAAATATAAGAATGTGATATGTTTCCCATATCAGGTAACAAATTGGATAAAAAGAGGTCAATCGGAAGTACTTAGGTTTGTTCTATAGGCCTAAAAACTTTAATTTGTAATGATTTTTAGAACTACCAGACAACGGTTAGTATAACTTTGGGTTGCAAACTAAAGATAAAAAGAAAATAAACAACATATTTTTGTTTAATTCGTCTTAGTTTATTGGTTATATTGAAACCAATACAGGTTGATATGAGATTTCAGCCTAAAAACAGTTAATTTAATATTGTACTCTAGTGAGTTTTTTTTTCAGTAAAACTGCATTAAAGACTTTGTTTGTATTTTGATTTGCTATATCACAAATAGGTTAAAACTAAATTAATTGATGTTGACGTTGAAAACACTTTGGTGAATGGTTTTCTTTTAAAAGAAATGATTTGTTGAATTTTGTGTTGCTTTTATTCAGGTTTTGCTGTGTAACACAGGACAGTGTTAATGGCTAAACCACTGAACAGATTTATATGTGCTGCGTTGTTTTGAGTCATGAGCTTGTCATGCCTCAAATAGAAAGGATATAGTAGCAATAATAAATTGGGTGTTTAACGAATGGGGTGTTCACATAATCTTTTAAATTTAAAAACTATTCTAAAGAAAATTTAGTTTTGTTTTGATTGACTTTCACTATTTACTGAAACACAACCCTTAAAGTAATCTAAAAGAGAACAATAACAAAAGTTTCCTTTTTAGCACAATTTGTATGGATTTTATAGAGTTAAACCAGCAAAAGGGAAAGAAATGCGGTTTTATAATTATTGATATTCACTCCAAGTGATAATATTAATAAAAGAACAAATAATGCTTGTTGGAGTTCTGTTTTGTGCCACACGGCGCCTCATTTGTGTCAGTCGGGTCCATCTCGCCCCCCCTCCAGCTGCAGGACCAGTAAAAACTGTCTGGAGGTTCGGACCAGCAGACGGACTGAGAGAAGGAGGGGGGGGGGGAGCACCGTTCTGCTCTGACACATCTGACGCATTGTGAAGTTAAGTAGCACACAGACTCACATTCTGAAAATACAAGCATTATTAGGAGAAGATAATTAGAAGTACTTATTTTTACTTTTAAGATAAGTATTCAGTTGATGTGTCAGGAAATGTTTAAAGTACGTTTCATTGTTTGAATCTGAATTGGATTGATGAAAATTTGATAGAAATAACTTTGGCTTTAGGTAAAGTCTGACATATGTAAACTATTTTTGTGTGAGTGCTGAGATGGGGTTTGAAACCATGATGATTAAATGTATCAACAACTTGGAGATATGATTAAGACTAAATATCTAAATGAAAATGTTTAATGTTGATGTGACTGCTTAATGATGTACATTATGAATAATGTACTGAGACAATGGTATACACATATTCATTTAATATTTACTCTCATATTTATATGTTTACACAAAAAGTAAAATATAATATAAGTTAAAGATAACTCTTATAAACAGTAAAAGATAATACTTTTATACCATAAAGATAATAATATATAATATACTAGTATACTTTATAAATAGAAGGGATAACAATTCAGTCAGGAAAAGCTTAGAGGAAACAAGAGCTTTAGAGAGAAGTGCACTGGATGACTGGCTCAGGTTACAGCAGGCGTGTCCAGCGAGGAGGAGTCTGACACAAGGCCTCGTGTCTCGGAGCTTTCAGCACACCAACATAAAAACTGGAATTGACTCAAATGCCTAAAAGTTTAGAAAAAACAAGAAGTTGCCTTTCAGGCCAGTTCCTGCTGGTACCAGAGAGCTAAAAGTACTTTGGAATTAGGATAATAGGTTTCCTATTGATGGATTGTATAGGAGTTAAATTTAACTTTTACTTTCAATCGGAAGTCAATTATATTTGATCTACTTCTTGCTTTTATCTGAGGGAATTTCCCCACTGGGGGCTAAATAAAATCTTTCTTATGTCATATAGGTGATAAACAAACAGTTGGTTTTTGATTTCAAAGAAAAATTATGTCATTTTTAGGAATAACTAATTTGGATTTCAAAGACAAAAAAGTTAGTATCAGAATTTTGTCAAATGCTTACAGATGCTATTTGTAATCTGACATATTTGGGTTAAAAAGAATTAGGATTTTTTTACACAAAACATATGTTTATGAAATATAATGTTTTATTGTCATCAAACTGCCCGACCAATATATAGGCCTACAAGTCCAACTGAAATGATTAGTTGCTAAATCAATTAATTGATTGACAGAAAAACTGCTTTGATCGTTTCCAGTTTCAAAAAATGTGAGGACTTTTTGATATTGCTGTTGTAATCAAAAGGGTGGAATGTAATGGGAAAATTACATTTAAGCACTATTCTTATATTTTTATGTTTAATTCGTACTTTACTTCTCTCACAAATGCTGAAAGAGTTTATCTCATTTTCCACATGTAGATTTTGATTCTAACTTTGTGAGACATCCAGTCTGGAACATTATGTGAGCCTGAACCGATAAAGGTACAAGGTCACCCTAAAACTATCTCTAGTTTTCCCATGCCAGTTAAGATGTAACGGGGGGTGAAAGTCGTACAGGGAGGAGGATGTGAGATGACTCCAAGATGTCTCTTGCATTTCTCTGATTGTCTGCATGTGTATCAGATTGAAGAAGAAGAATTGTAAGAATTTTATTGTCATAGTAAGCCAAGTGCATGTGTGTTGTCACTCTGAAGATGTATATAAGCCTGGTGTTTCTGTTCACTCATTTGAGAAACTGACTCCACACTGGGCTGAGGCCTTTTGTGAAATCATGTTGATCCTATTTGCAAATATATCTTTCTTAATAAAATACAAAAACCCAACTTGGTTTTAGTCTCAGGCTGTCTTATTTGTTTCAATTTACTAAACTCTGAAATGTCCCCCCCCTGCTACAAAGGAAACTTCCACTACAAGTGCAGGAAATGTTTCAGAGCCAGAAACACCGCCATAAGCTCCAAGACATTTATGTGAGCCTGGGCTAATCTCCGGCTCCATGTGCCATTCACTGTTCTCCCCAACAGTGTCGCTCCCCATCCTGACAGGGAAGCGTCCGTTGTCATGGTTACTCTGGATGACACCACCCCTAGCGAGACGCCCGATGCGAGCGCCGCCGTGTCTCTCCATGAGCGGAGGGCTGATATGCACGCCGGAGTTATTCTCACCCTCCGGCTGAGATGACGGTGTGGGCACAGGTGTAAAGCCGCAACCCAACGCTGAAAATTCCTCATCATTAACAGCCCCAAATGTACCACAGACACTACTGACGCCCTCAGGCCGAGCAGGCGCAGGCACAGTCTGAACGGCACGGCTTTGCTCAGCCGGAAAAGAGAGAGACACTGCCCCAGAGGCGCTAATCTCCCCTCCGATAGCGTGACGCGGTAGGAGAGGGAGTTCATTTTCAGACCCAAATATTCCGTACATTGCGTGGGTTCTACTCGGCTCTTTGCCCAGTTTATGTTTAACCCCAAATCCGTGAGATGAGTTATCTAGTGGAATCTCTAACTGCCTGCTCCCGGGAGTGGGAGCAGATCAGATAGTCGTATATGTACGAAAATATTCTGATACCGCTGTTCCTTAACGGTGACAGCACCGCCTCCACACACCTGGTGAACACCCTCGGTGCTAACGACAGCCCGAATGGGATAGCATGGTATTCGTAGGCTCTGCCCCGATACGCAAACCTCTATCGTCAAAGAAGATCTATCGTCACAAACCAATCCCCCGGGCGGATTGAACGACAGAGCACTTTGTGTGTTAACATCCTGAACGTGTATTTTCGTAGGTGCCTGTTTAACACACGGAGATCCAAAATCGGGCGAAGTGATGCACCCCCTTTTTTTGGAATGAGGAAATAGCGGGATTAAAACCCCTGATGCGATTCCTCGCTCGGTACAGCTCTGATGGCTCGTTTTTTCAATAGGGATGTTATTTTGTCCTCTAGGACTTGTGCTGCATCCCCTTTCGTCACTGAAACTAACACACCGTTGAATCTGGGTGGTTTCATAGCAAACTGTAGCCTGTAATCCTGACAAACAGTGGCTAAAACCCACGGGTGAACTGCGCATGCGCGCCACCGGTCCGCTTGAGCAGCGAGGGGGCCCCTGGAGCCGCACTGCAGTGACGTCACCTCCCTGGGCTGGAGGGAGCGGTCTGCCCTGGGAAGAGTGTGAGCTCCCCCTGCAGGGACCTGGCAGTTCAGATTCATTTTTATTTTGTTTTGAGGGTAGCATTTCGCCCTTGGCTCTGCGCCTGGATGCGAGAATGCAGGCTTTATTTGCCTCTTTGAACATGGTGCTTGGTGACACTGTGAACATGGTGAAAGTGCTTGGTGACACTGGAACACCTTCTGCCCCTCACTCTTCTCCTCTTGGATGAGGAGGGAGAGAAACTGAGAGGGCCCCCCTGGAGAACTGTGAAACACCAGGGGCCCTGAACCACAAACCTCGGGGCTCTGCTATACCTCTCCAACCTTCCTCCTCTTTGTAGGAGGGGTGGAGGAAGAAGCTGGGGGGGTTAGGATGGCCGCTTTTTCTTCCCCTCTCCGGAGTGGGAGTGGCGGCTCTTTGCTGCCACAGCCGCAAAGGAGTGTTTTCCCCACGGCTTGGGATTGTCTGACCGAGACTGCTGGCTAGTCTGTTGACCAGCGGCTTGTCTCTGTGGCTTTGCACCCCCTTGCTTTGCCTTCGCTGCCGCTGCGGCAAAGCCACCTCTCTGACCCTGCTGGGGGCGGGGTGTGTGTTTTCGGGGTAGGCAGAGGTCAAAGGCTTCGCCCTCCTGTTTCCTGAGGGTGCTGGCCTCTCTCATCTTCTCCAAAGCTGGGCCAAACAGACCTTTGGTGGGGTCGTATGTTGCGTCCATAACCTCTGCTTTCTGTGTGTCACTCAGGCCCGACAGGTTCAGCCACAAGGCCCTCTCACCTGCGACTGTGAGCCCCATTACACAGCCACAGCCCTGCACCGCACCCCGTGAGGAGCGCAGCACCAGGTCGTTCAACACACAGATTTTGTCCCAGAGGACTGGGTTAGGAGCCCCCGAGTCCAGCTGACGGCCCATCTCCTCAAGGATTTCAGCCTGGTACGCAGCCGAGTCATTGCATTTAGACAGCACACAGACTGCGCTGCATACCTGTACAACCTCTGAAACATGGAGGCGATGAGGCGCTCCATCTTGTTAGGCAGAGGAATGCTGTGAGAGGCTGAGAGAGAGCAGCGGTTAGAGTGGAGGTGATGAGCCACTGAAGGCTCCACCACTGGGGGTTCGGTCAGCCCCAGTGCCTCCATCCTGCGGATCTCCAGTTTAGAGCAGCCCTTGGTTGGGAGCCTACTCTTAAATGGGCTGGACCAGTACCGGCTCATTTCCTTCATACAGGCAGGCACCGCTGGCAGAAGCTGTTTCGCAGGTGGCTGGGCAGGTGGGAGCCTCTTGCCGTCGTATAGGTCTCTCTCTGCCACCTCGGGGTCCTGGGCTGCCGGCCATTGTATTCCTAATTTGGCCGCCGCCCGCTTACAGACCTCGTACAAGCTGCTGTCCACTGGGGGAGCAGTGTCTGTGTCTGGCCTTGACTGTGGAATGGGGAATGTGGAGTCCTCCTCCTCGTCCTCCATCCCATCCATGTCGAGGATATCAGAGATGGCATCGCCCTCTGCGTCCTCGCCGCCCGGTTCCACTTCGAGGAGGTCCTGGCAGGGGACTCCTCGTCCATCATGTCCGCCCAGCTAGGTGTAGCTCGCGGCTGATGGGTACTGCTCCTGGCTTGTGGGGTGGTTCCCGACAGACATGGGTCATGACTGTTGGCCACGGCCACTCTCAGACGCCTTTCCAGTATCTTTTCAGTCATTGACGCGCAGTGGGCGCATGACTGGGGGTCAGCCAGCGCTGCCTGAGCGTGTTTAATGCTCATGCAGGCTATGCACATCGGGTGAGGGTCCCTGCCCGAGATGGATGCCCCGCATGACGCATGATTTGCAAGGAGCCAGTCAACTGTGATTATATGAGGGGGCGTGGCCCTAGCACAGTTCGACCTGTCTATCATGGACAGACGTGGTGTCATTGGAGCTTCCTTAGTTGGTCACGCCAAGGCGATTCCCATAGTGAAACACCGAACAAAGTTAGAAAAAGAACTTCTCCCCCTGCTACAAAGGAAACTTCCACTACATGGGGCCCCTAGAAATAGGGATGCCCTTGTTGGCTGGTTCCAAAAGGATGATAGCCATTAATTATTACACACCCCCATCTATGATACAAACTTATAGATAAATATACGGTCTTCAAACAAAGAAAGACATAGTGACCGTATTGAGAATTGGGTGCTGTCGCTCTCCGAGCTTCTGCAGGAGCTTGTAAATTGATGCTGAATTCTTTGATGTAATAAACCTTTTATAATCAAGAACAGTGTCAGCGGATCCCTCTTCATACAACATCACAGCATCAAACCCCATAGATATATACACTAGATGTCGCCTTGAGGTTCTAAGCATATGTCAAAACCGCCGCCATCTTGGAACAGGGGTCTGAAGTTTTCCCGTATTCAGATCAACGCTAAAGATGCCTGACTTTTGTGCTGCTTATTGATGTTCGATAGAGGAAATAAAACAAACAAACAGCAAGGGATAACATTTAACAGGTGATGATGTGTTTTATGATATATATGCCGCCTCCGACCAGCAATCTGAGCTCTGGCGGCAGCGGGAGGCAGAGAGCCCCGGCCAAAGACAGAGTGGTCATCGGGAGGATCTTACACATAGTTCGGGAGTATCTTACACGTAGTACAGGACGACCTGTATGTCGATATCGGCGTGAAGTTCCACTAAGTTTGCCGGTGGCAGGCGGACGGAGAGTCCTGCGGCTGCAGGATCTGGAGCTCAGTGCCCGTTAAAATTATATTTAACGCATAAATACAAACAGAAATAAATAATGGAGGAGTGAGCCTGGACATTTCAGTCTGTTTAAACTTCACTTTGAAGCAGAAACTCTTAGTTCAGACGGGTGAAGTTTCCGTTTGGACTCAGATCTGTGAACCGATTATAATAAATATTATTTGCATTAACACTTTAATTAGTCTCTTTGTTTTGTATTCGATAGTTCATCTTAAGTTTACTTAAGTGGAAGCAGTATGAAGTGGAAGAATGGGACTATAAACCTAGGCTTACAGGCACTAGGCATTACATTTTGAACAAAGTAGATTATATTAATATCAAAAGCTTAATTTTTCTCTGGACTCGATCATAAATTTATGTCTGACCTTTGGAACGAACCACAAAAACTAGAAAATCACTTGAGATTGAGGATTTATGGTGATATTATTTCCGTTAGCCCTTTGCCTACATTGACGCTGATGCATTAAAGAGGATCGACTCCCCTGTTCCAAGATGGCGGCTCTGTTGACGCATTCGTTCCAATGAACCGCAGCAGCCAGGAGTCATCTTGTGTTTATATCTATGACCAAACCTAACCTTTAGGGAACGTTCCTGCAACAAAAAACTAATGTTCCCAGAACATTCTGGGAACCAAAAATTGTTAGCTGGGTAGTACCTTGTTCTTTTCGCTAGCTTAGCAATTTTAGCTTAGGTTAGCTACTAGCCTCGCTAGCTTAGTGACTTTAGCTTAGGTTAGCTACCAGCCTTGCTTGCTTAGTGAATAGCTTAGGTTAGCTACGAGACTAGTTCTGTTTAGTAAGTGACTTTAGTTACTGACCGAATGCTTGTTCACGTTAAATATTCGGTTAACGTGAATATTTTTAGGCACTATGGTCGTTTTCAAAAGTAATTCCAATTCAATTTTAACTTTGACCAATGTTTAGCTAATGTTAGCTGATGGGAAGAGATGCAATGCCAATTGTAGCCACAACAGGTTTAGATAGTTTAAGAAAACTTGATTTTAAGATTTGTATTTGTTATTTATTTATTTACTGTAAAGAAAAGAAAAATGTGTGAATCACACATTTGAATCTAGAGTCAATATTAGGGTTGGGTATTGCTTGGTTTGGATACCGGTGCTAAAGCGGTACTTTTAAAATGGTACCGGTGCCTTAACGGTGCCTGAACTTTTTAAACTTTTTAAGAAATTTAAAAAAAGAAGGGTACTAAACAACAGTTGGTGACCTTAAAGAACGGCTTGTTTATTGCTAAGGCGATATGGTCAAAATTTAATGATTTAATAATAATGTAATAACTATAACAAAAACTTATTTCACTAGTAAATAGCTGTAAACAACCACCAGATGGGAAAAGGGCATTTAACAATAATTTTGAATGCACCACGAGGCTGTAGGTTACCAGTTTCATTGAACGCACTGTCTGTGTTTTTCCGATAACGGCAGCTGCAGATTGTTACATCCCGGTGTTGAATCCTCTACAGTGAAAAACAGATAAACTTTGCACTGTTTAGCATTAGCTGTCAGCATTGTAAGTGTGTTTACTCCAGCTACTAGCTAGCGGTAGGCTAATGTTAGCTGCTGTCGAGTGTAGTTAACTAGCGTTACGTGCAGCAATGTTTCTGTTGTCTGTAACGTCTGTTTTCAGAGCATCAGAGAGAAGCACAGTCATATCAGTAGCACCGGAAGGAGGCACCGAAATCAGCGTTGCTATTCCTGCAGCAGCAGGATGTGTTACAAGGAAGTATGGCAAAATGCGGCAAAAGTGAAAAATAAATTAATAAATGGCGGCATGCGATTAATGCGATTTAAAAAAATGAACGCGTTATGCTTGGACCTTAATCGCATCGCGATTAATGCGTAAATGCTAACAGCCCTACTATAAATACATGAATAAACATAAAATTAAGTAATCTGACCAAACTTACTTTCAACTTAGTGGAAAACAACGGTTTGATCCAGAGACGGTTTAAAACACTTTGGCTGAACAGAGCGGCCATTAGCTTCCATGAAACATGCCGAATCGTGCCAAATGCTTGGTGTGTTGCCTTGGCCAATCAGGGTGGTGTTTACTGGTTGAAATTAAATTATTTAAATTGTATTTCCAAATAAATAAATAAATTGATTAATTAATCGTTTAAAATAAATTGAAATAAACCAGTAGACGGAAAACAGGTAAAATATAAAATAACAAAATATAATGTACTAAATAAATAATAAATTTATGACAAATAATGTTTTAATCACAAATCATCATTAATCATATTGATGACAACAATGTTGATATTTGTCATAAATAAACAATATTATATCCATTAATAATGTAAATTTCCTGCATCTGTTTAAGATGTCCACATGACATCCAAAAAAGTTACCTAGTCTGACGTTCAATGTTGAACTGCATATTGACGTCCAATTGGGGTCATGGTTAGACGTCCAAATAGCAGACCTAGTCTGCACGTTGTGCAGACGTCCAGAATTGGTCTTGGACCGACGAACGCAATATAGACATAATCTGCACATCCATCAGATGTCTAATGTTTAGTGGGTAAAAACATGTAACACTCAATGCTTTACTTACTATAAATCACACGTGTCAAACTCAAGGCCCGTGGGCCAAATCCGGCCCCTCAAAGATTCTGATCCGGCCCGCATATAAATTTAGGTTCACAATACATTTTGGCCCAACTACTTTTTGACACTTTTGCCATCATTTTTATTATTTTTTTCTGGTGTTTTTGTCACTTTTGCCAAAATTTTTGGGCGCTTCTTTTCCGTGATGGCTGAGGAACTTTTTCCTGACTTCTTTAGGACTTTATGTTGTTTATGTTTTAACTTTAAGTGAGAAGACTATATATGTCACATGCAATAATACAGTCAAAGATATTTTACTTCTTCGATTAATTAAAAGCCCATCAATAAACTAAACATTTCCGGCCCTTGATGTGATTCTTATTTTGCAGTGTGGCCCTCTGGGAAGTTGAGTTTGACAGCCCTGCTATAAATAAAGACAGGAATATTCTCTTCAAAAGACCTTTGTTTATTGTGAAGTCTTTTGTTCCATTAGTGCACCTTAATAGAGAAATGTACTTCTCCCAGTGTATCTAAAATCAAGGTTCGTGATCAGGTGAGCACAGAAAAGCACACAGACATGATAAAAACAGTTGACTAAATTCTTTTGAACAAAGCACAACCTTTCACTGTGAGGTCAGAGACGGTAATCAAGATATGAAAACCCACAGAAGTGTGACCAACATGAGCTGCTCTTGTTGTTTGGGAACTTCAACGATGAGACTTGCACGCAAAGATGAGTCATAACAACTCAATAGGGGAAAACATTTGACATTGAAACTGCTGCTGGCTGCAGTCTCTGGAAAGGACACTGGGTCTCCTCTTCATCATCACCTTGAGTTTAAGGTGCACAGGCTCTTGTCCTGGTGAAAACCCTGAGGTTACATTTCTATTACCTGATGTTTGGGCCCTTACATTTAGACATGGCATGTATATTTAACTTGAAATAATTTTGACTTTAATTTTCCCAAAACTGTAATAATTCATGCTGTTATTTGACATCAAACATGAAATTTTAAGCACAGTTTAAAAATCCACAAAATATTTCCAACATGTGAAAAAATGCAATTTATATCACAAGAGTTTGGGAGAAAATATGTTTGACACAGTGGTTGAAATATCTTGTAGAAGATCAGAGACAAAAAAACAGTCTAAACACGAGCTGATTCCTCATCAGACCTGTATCTGTACGCTGCACTAACATGTTTAACCAAAGAACCAGATATGTTTCAACACAGCATTCATCTTTTGTGTGAATAAAGTTTAGCATTATAAGACTTTCTCTTTTCTGCCAGCTGCTAGCCAAAATGACACATCACTGCTGGTCTACACAATTGGTTCACCCAGTATAAACAAAAGATAATTAGCATAACAACTAATAACTGATTAACAAGAGAAGAAAACATTATGTTTAACAGCTTGAGCACAAAAAATATAAAACTTACACAAAAAACTAATAATGCTCCACTTCTTTTTTTATATGCTCACAATACCACACCAAATCAAGCATTTCATGCATTTTCTTTTCAGTGGTTTAAGTGTTTTTAAAGCCCTGATGCTGCAGGACTGACAAAAACAGAATTAAGTTCAGCATCAAAGTACATCTCGGTTTGTGAACTATTATCTTTAAAGTGATGAATTCCATCTCGGTGATATTCAAATGGACCATTCTGATGAACACAGTAAACAGTCCCACTTGTATCTAAACACCAGTTGACCCATAGGCGGAGTTTGACATTCGAGCCAGGGGGGGCAAAAAAAACAAAACAACTCATTGTAGTAACTGAGACCTGGGGAACACAGCACGATGACATATGGACAAAACAAACATGCTAAATAAACATATGTTTATTTTGTTAAGCAGATTTGAATTTACATTGTAACAATTTAAAACCTCGAGCTCAATTTAGTTAAAAAAAGAAGTCCATAACACATATAATTCTTGAGCGACAGATGCAAAAAATCCCCAACAATCTGTGTCCCCACAGGGCAGGCTGTACGCTGCTCTGTTCACAACGCTGCCTGTTCTGCTTAACGTGACAAAGCTTAACGTGGTTTAATGTACCTCAACAACGATCACCAAATGTATCATGGCCATATCTTCAAATGAACACTTATGCCTGTCAAAAGAACTTGACAGGCTATGGCGAGGAAAAAGCTTGTACCTAAACAATGATTACCAAATTTTATCTCATATTGCTCCTCATAACCACTGAAAACTGTCAAAAAATCTAACCAGAAATGTGGTGATGATTGATGGTTGTTTAGGTACATTAAACCACGTTAAGCTTTTTAATGTTAGGACTTATAAAGCCCATGAGAACCGGAGTCAACCAACAGCTGCTCCGCTGCCCTGCTGAAAATGTGAAGCAGAAACGCTAAATGTCAGATAACGTCCATAATAATTGGACTTTGGGTTCTATTTTTAGACAGTTTTCAGTGGTTATGAGGAGCAATGTTAGAGAGAAATGTAATCATTGATCATTGTTTATGTACATTAAACCTGACCTGTGCGAAAGAGAAAAAAACGTATGCGTCATTGTACCCAGCACTTCTGGAAATGTTCCTCCGAATGAGTCTCTGTCCCCAGCACATTTCAAACCAAACTGACGCCCGTGGGCACGGCTGTGTTGGAGCACAATAGACAGACGGTGGCAGAATGCCCCGACACTTAAATTCAACTAACATGTAGGTTAACAGTGAACAATCAGTGTTGGACCTCCAGTCTGTTGAGATGCCTCTCCAAACGCAGAAACCAAGCGCAATCGCACCATAAAACGTTAAGACACGTTAAGAAAAGATCAGTATTTTGCCGTAATCCAATGACATGAAAACAAGTCATCCACAGCGATCAGTAGATCCACAAACAGAGTCCCGGTGTATCCAGCAAGGCCTATACAAGCGTCACATTCACCAGTCAGCTCCAAACAGGTGGACGAGGTGAACTTCACCGTTTAAACAAAGTGGAATAAAACGTATCAAAGTCCAAATCTACACAAAACGCACATTCAATTAGTAAGCTGACAGCAAATTTATATACATGGCATTTAGGCAACCTTTATTGTAACGTTGGCACGGTAACATGTCCCGACTGATGCAACAAATTATTGTTTTTTGCGTCCTGCATATGCGTCGACAATGGTCTCAGGTGAGAAGCAGAGCCCTGAAAAAATATTATTTTTACTAAAGCAGTATATGAAACCAGATGTATTACCTATCACCATTTAGTTGTTTTGTGTTTTTAAAGTATTTATAAAATATCTGGTTATGTCAGAAGTAATTATTCCACTCATTTTTGAAACAATGCAATTACCCGTTTCAGCTACCAGGGGGGGCAGTGCTCCCCCTGCCCCCCCCCCGCAAACTCCGCGCATGAGTTGACCTGCATGTTTTTAGATTGTACAGGTAGCCCTTCAGTGATTTTAAGCCTGTAGTAGTAAACTACGATTATTTAGCTAGGTGTGTTTATCTTAGCCCAGTCTCATGGCAGTTTGTGAAATGGTGACGTTATTTAATCTATTGATTCGTGTACAGGGACACGTTTTTCTGTTTTTTATCGTGTTAGTGAGCACGAATTTTAAAACTAATGTATTTGAATTACTATGGAAGCATATTACGTGATAACAGCACGATTACGGTAGCAAGTAGTATTGAAAAACAAAAAAAATCTGCTTAAGGAAGAAGGTCGGGGTGGTGGATGGGTCAAACAACACAGGGCTTTCACCCCGGAGACCGGGGACCGCATCCCACGTGTGGTAGTTCCTTTCCGTGTTCTTCTTCTCCTAACCACAACCTTTCCCCGTCTTTCTTCCCGTGGTTCTCGCCGTTGTTCTTGCCGTTGTTGTCGTCGCCGTTCAGCATTTAATTTCCCCTTTGGTGTCCCAGCGGCTGTTGTTGTCACCGTCTACCGTATGTGGCGTCCCTGTTGTTGCATCCCCCAGAGCAGCCTAGTGTCATTGCAGTTGTCGCCAGCGTGCAGCGTTTCATTTCCCCGTTTTTGTTTATCCCCAGAGACCACGGATCATGTTGTCACCATCTCCCCCAGAGAAGTCTCATGGCAGTTCGTGAAATGGTAACGTTCCAATTTCGTGGTGACCACCACGAAAAAAAGTAGGAAATCGTTTCCCTTGTATCAATAGATCAAAATAACGTGACCATTTCACGAACTGCCGTGAGACCGGGTTGTTTATCTACATGTAGTTAACTAGGGGGAGTTCACCATTATCTTTTCAGCTTTACTGCAGATCTACAGTAGATGATGAATTAATTGAAACAAGATGCATTATATTAGTACTAGAATATATTGGTGTAATTGTGATTACCTTTAAGGTTTGTTTTTGGGGAGAGTATGTTTGAGATTCTCCATATTTGAGTAATATGTTGATTATTAATCTGATAGTCTGTTCTGTGAAGGTTTCCCTTGTTGGTCATATTAACTAAACTAGTGGACTCTTAATCCACACTAACTAGAAATATAACGGCCTCTCTAATCACCTGAGACTACTTTTGTTTTATACACTTATAATTACAATTTTACTTTTATTTGCTGCTGCAACACCTGAACTTTGTCTCAGGTGATCAATAAAAGTCTTATCTAAAGAGAAGTCCTCCCTCTCTTCCCCTCTGGTTTTACTGATGATTTGAAGTCAAAGCATTTCTGGGAAATCATGTGACCCCAGAGCGTCCTCCCTCTCTACTGATATATAAACTGTTCTCTTCTCTCTCTGTCTCCTCAGCATCACAGACCAACAACACAGGTAAGAACACTTTGGAACTGGAAATACCTTAAAATGATAAGATCTAGAAACACATCAGATATACAATATATGCATGGGGAAAAAGTATTTGACATAACTAATAACTGAACTGAACCTAACCTTACATTCAAATAATTTATTTTTTTTCTTCCAGACAGTGTCTGTAGTCAGCTCGTCACCAAGCTTCAGGAACTTCAGATCCATTTCAGGTATGGATCACATGTTGGATGGTTCTCAATCAGTCGGTCTTCTTGTGTGTTACATTAATGGATCTTTAAAGGTTTTCCTAGAAAAGAAAAAAAAGAAAAGAAGAAGTAGTAAAGTATTAAACTGTTTGATAAATGTCCATCATGTGAAATGTTTAACAGCTCTAACTGTGCTGGACCCTCCAGTCGGTCCAGTGTTGTCCTGTTGTTGTTGTTGTTGTTGTTGTTGTGTTGTTGGTCGAGCATTTAAAAAGACTTAAGTTTCTGAAGATGGAGTCTAGAGAGAAGTTTCCACATACAGACACCTCTGATTTTACCTCTGGTCAGTGTTTGAACTTCATACAACTTGATAGATGGCTCCATTTCAGATTAAAATATTTTATACTTTTGAAACATAATCTGTTTAAAGGATGGTAAACAGACAGTTTTAAGTCTATATTTTTTTCTGTGAAAACATCATTATAGAGATATACTGTATGTTATGGTTTCTCTCTCTCAAGAAGTTATTGATTATAATTAAAGTGATGTCATAAAGCAGGAATGTAACTGATCTAGTTTAGAGCCCCCTGACCTCCCCACATATCAAACTCACTGTGGTTGATCACTGACTTCTTCTTCCAGAAAACTCACAAGGTTCTCCATCCTCAACTCCTGGGAAGCCGTTACCATGGCAACGTGAGTAATACTTCCTAAAACAGCACAGTTTTAGTGTTAAACACTGCTGGATCACATTTTACTACAAGAGAGGTTTGTCACAATACTTATAAATATTAACTATCATCACTATCTATATTGCAAAAAAGAGCCATAAGAATAATTCATAATAGAGCTCAACAGTGTGGTTCTGGAAGTAACAATCCGATTGATTGATTGATTGATTGATTGATTGATTGATTGATTTGACTGATTGATTAGATTATCAGAGATAAAGTCTAAAGACAATCTGAGGTAGACCGACCCCAAGCACTGAGGCTGTGAAACGACAGTTTCTGCTCCGATAGAAGACAAAAGTCTGTATGAAATCAACCTGGTTTTATTCACCAAGTCATGGAAAAATACTACACTACCCACAATCCTTAGCCTAACAGCGACGTCTCTGATTGGTCCAACTCTGGGTTACAAGGGAAATGTTTATTATACAGCTACAGTGAACAGTCTTGTTCCTTTAACTTTTTTGCTGTTTTCAAAATGTTTTTTGCGCCAAATCAAATGTTTTCTGGTCCTGATTCCTCTCGTAGTTTGTTGAACAGAGGGAACTCACTTCTGGAGGCAGAGCAGTTCAGAAAATGTGTGGTCACTGTTGAGCTGTATACTGGTTATAGCGATCACACACATTCAGAATTCTTCAAATCAAAAAACATTGATATTCACTGATCTGGTTCATTTTCAAACAGCACCAATAATGTTTAAAGCCATAAACCACCTGCTCCCTGTTTTTAAATCCTCTGATGTACAACGGGGGGCAAAAGAGACCCGAGAGAATTACTTTGTTTCATATCTTTGCATGTTATGCATTTTATTACACAATATTTCATGAATTCCTCATAAGTTGTTATTTAGAGAAGCCGCACGACATTTCGGAGCAATAACGCTGCCTCTAACCTTCTTTACCACAAAGACTGGCCCTGGGTGGCAGCCAACGGCAACTTTCACATTCCTCCTCCTCACCTCATTCCGTTTTTCTCTTTTCCCTCCATTCTCTTACAATTCTTCTATTGAGTTCTGTAAGATACTTTCATTGTTTTAAAGATTATTTTTCTTGCATTTCCACCTTTAATCACCAGGACAGAATCAGGGGCATTTCTAGGACTTGAGGAGGTTCGGGGCTTAGCCCGGATCCATTTAAATAAACTGAATGCAGTGCAAAACGGCGATTGCCCAGCTTGTTAATTGCATGTGTATGTTCATTTCAGCTGGCCAGTTTGTGGTTATTAGTTAGATGGGCCATTTGGCCTAATCATAACTGGCCTGCCAACCCACAGGGTTTTGTTTCCAGATATGTGTGGTGACTTATGATGCGGGGGGATATATTGCAGTAAGGCTCTCAGCCATTCTGTATTGCGTTCATCTATTTATTCTCCTGTAGATCGACTTTTCTAATTCTATCTGAGTCAGCACACATGTAGCTTAGGCGTCATTTATTCTTACCTTCTCTTTTGCATCTTTTGTTGGGAAGGTTACCTCCTTAACCCTTGTGTTTTCCTCCCGTCGACCATGCACTAGTTGTCCTCCCGGGTCAAAATTGACCCGGTCTGTTTTGCCAGTTTATAAAGCATGAAGTATAAATTATCACCCAATTCTGTGTTACATCTTCTTAACAACTTCTTTCCAACATATTACCACTCATTTTACACTTATTTTTTTATATATATATGGTCAAAAAAACGCATTTATATGAAATTATACCTAATTTCTGAGTTAAAAAAGCTGAAATTATGAATTATTTTGACTAACAGTTGAGATCAATGGGAACATATTTTGATGGTTTATCACAGACTGGTATAAGTCAAATTTTAATGAAAATACTGTTTTGAAACTATTTCAATTTTTTTAATGGCAGCCAATAATCACACTTGTTGTCCTCCCGGGTCAAAATTGACCCGGTCTGTTTTGGCTATTAATAAAGCATAAAGTATGAATTATCACCCAATTCTATTTTACACCGTCTTAACAACTTCATGCCAACTCATTACCACAAGTTTTACACTTATTTTTGGAATTTATGGTGAATAAACTTCATTTACATAAAATAATACCTAATTTTAGGGGTAAAATAAGCATAAATTATGAATTATTTTCATTATAGTTAAGATAAGATGAACCTATCTTTGTGGATAATCACTGACTGGTATATGGTAGTGATTAGTCAGGATATGGTTTTGAAACCATTTTATTATTTTGAATGGCAGCCAATAATCACACCTGGTGTCTTCCTGGGCAAAAAGTGACCTGATCTGCTTTGCGTGTTTATAAAGCATAGACAATTATAATTAATCACTCAAATCTGTGTTACCACTTTTATTCAACTTCATTCCAATTCATCTCAACTAGTTTTACACTTATTCTGTTCTATTTATGGTCAACAGACCTCATTTACATGAAATTATACCTACCTTCTGGGTAAAATCAGTTGAGATTGTTGTTGAGAAAGTTGTGTTTGGATTAATGGCTGGTATGTGACAATTATTATATTCCCAGGTTAAAATTAACGAATGCAATTGTATTCACAAACAAAGGAGAGCTACCAAAAAGGAAAAAAATAATTTACGGAAAGTTTACTTGGCCCCTTTTAGGAAAAGACACATCAAAGTTGTTATAACAACAAGTTTACAAAACTGTAGTTTGAAGTTGTGTCTGTATGTTTGTATTTTGTGTGTGTGTGTGTGTGTGTGTGTGTGTGTGTGTGTGTGTGTGTATGTGTATGTGTGTGTGTTTGTGTACGTAAGCGCACATGTCTGTGTGTGCATGTGTGTCTGTGTACATTTTTATGTCAGGACAGCTCAATAGTGTGATATATTGCAGGTCTCAGCCTTGTTTTGTGAGTGTGTGTGTGTGTGTGTGTGTGTTTGTGTGTGTGTGTGTGTGTGTGTGTGTGTGTGTGTGTGTGTGTGTGGGCACGCATGTGCGTGCGTGCATGTGCACGTCTGCATGTACATGTGTGTCTGTGTGTGTGCGTGTTCATCTGCTGAAAAGAACAGTAGTGTGATCCACTGCAACGGGTGTGTGTGTGTGTGTGTGTGTGTGTGTGTGTGTGTGTGTGTGTGTGTGTGTGTGTGTGTGTGTGTGTGTGTGTGTGTGTGGGCATGTGTGTGTGTGTATGCATGCGTGTGTGTTTGTGTGTGTGCGTGTGTTCATGTGGTGAAACGCACAATAGTGTAATCTTTTGCAGGTCTCAGCTACTGTGTGTGTGTGTGTGTGTGTGTGTGTGTGTGTGTGTGTGTGTGTGTGTGTGTGTGTGTGTGTGTGTGTGTGTGTGTGTGTGTGCGTGTGTGTGTGTGTGTGTGCGTGTGTACTGTATGTGTGTGTGTGTGTGTGCACACGTGTTAGCGCCAATTAGCATGGATGCTAGCGAACTCAAGGCCTAGTGTTAAGGAATGACTCACCATTTTACCGGAATTCACTGCCTTTAACTCCGTGACGACAGTGGATTCAGACACAGCTCCCTTTTCACTCTATTTACAACAAGGCATAGCCAGTATTAGATAGGATTTAGTACTATTCACTAAATTAGGGTGACCAGATTTCCCGGAGCTAAAACCGGGACACTATGCGTGTGACCGTAGTGCTAGTGCACGCACACGCTTTTTAACGTGAACATGTGCCAGCCCAGGTCAGACATATCCACAGACAGTAACTTAATTATGTTGATCGTAGGCTCCTCATCTAATAATAACCGTGTTGTAAAATTAACAAAATTGCAGCAACAGCCTTTTTCAGTTCAGTGTGAGATTTATGTTGAGATTTTTTCTAAAAAAGATTTTTTTAAGTGTTATTTATTCTAATAACACCAAAAGAACTACAATGACTTATTGAAAACCTATTACTACGTTTTTCTGAATCAATGTATGCTGCAAATATCTTTATGTAAAGAGAAACATAGATTACAATCCAAATATAAAAACATAATGGAATATATTGAAGTAATGCTCTCAGGCATTCTGTATTGCTTTCAGCTATTCTCCTTTGGATCGACTTTTCTAATTATATCTGAGTCAGCACACATGTAGCCTAGGCATTATTTACTCCTCCCTCCTGTTTTGCGTCTTTTGTTGTTAATGTATTAATAAACCCCTGGACTATAATATTTCAGATGTGTCTGAGCAATGTCCAAAACTTTGTGCACATTCAAAATACAGTATATCTGTGTTCTCTGTGATTTGGAGGAGTCGTGATATTTTGAGAAAAATAAAGTTATAATAGGCTATTACAAGAATAAAGTCACTATATTTCAGAAAATAATCTATAGGCTACCTGCACCATAGTCTGCTGTGCATTAAGTGATTGCTCTGCTGATACGGTAGATCTCAGACCTTCTGACAGACTCAGAGCCCCGTTTGGGTCTCTGGTCTCTGAATGAGACAAATAGTTTAGCTAGAGAAGTGGCTGTACGCTGCTCTACATCGGAGGTGGAAAACCGAAACTACAGAAATACACGGAGCACAAACGCAACACATCTGCCGCAGCGGGGCTACACTCAAAACATTCGTGGCTGAAGCCCCGGCAAAATCGGCTGACGCCGCTCCTGGTGTAAACCGGGACATTTTTGCGTCCCGACAGGCTTTTGTCGGGACAAGCAATTCAAAATCGGGACTGTCCCGGTCAAACCGGGACGTCTGGTCACCCTACGCTAAATGTCGTTCTTTTTCTCTTACCGAGGGAATAACTGCCTACCAACGTTCTGATGCAGGCGCAAATAGGGACGTGAGGAGACGTAAATCTAGCGATCTAACATAGCCTACTTCAGTGGTTCCCAACCTTTTTTCCTTGGCGCCTCCCTACTCATGTCTAAGAAAAGCTGAGCCCCCCCCCCCCCCCCGCCCGAAACCGAAGTTGAGGTAACTCTCGAGATAGAGCCTTACTTTCTTTTTTGATACAGAGGAGTTATCAGCACTGTTTCTCCGGCATGTTTCATTCATAAAATTGTGATGCCGTGGCGGCAGGAAAAACAAGGATACAACAAAATATATAGTTTTCATACAGACTTTTGTATACATTAGATATTCTAGTGTATTATCATCATCTGTTTAACATGTGCAAAACAATTTTTTTTACCTCAACCTCAAACCAGATAAAGACTCGCGCCCCCCCTTGTGATCTTTGCCGCCCCCCCTGGGGGTGCCCGGACCCCAGGTTGGGAACCACTGGCCTAGTTGATAGCTGATTGGTCATTTTTCTCTATTGATCTCCATATAAAGACAATCCATTTAGTGCGCTACAAGAGTCAAATGACACCAAATGACACCAAACGCACCATTTTATGGGAACGTACACAGAGCATGAGAAAGATGACATAATTGTTTATTGTTGTGAAAACACTGTTTTGAACATCTGCAGGCCACATCTGATGCTATACAGTCACACCTATTCCATCTCAAACTTGTGTTAAATGCTGAAAAAAACCAAGGTTATGCTGTTTTCTAACAACATGAAGGTGCCAGCAGTTCTCCCTTTGAGGAATAAACCTCTTTATAGCAACTGAGCTACCCGACGCCCACAATCATATCTTTCTGAGGGGTTTTGGTTTCCTCATTATGATATTACTGGCCTACATAATTACTGCTATTACTTTTTAAACCAGTCTCTAATGTACCAATTCATGTTTTGAACTCTGGTCTTTACTTTTCTACAGGAACACCTCATCTAAGTATGACAACATCCCCAACAAAGATCTTATCCACTCAGGATCTCCTGCTCTGTATCGGCTGATACCAAAGAAAGAGAAGATTGGATCTCTGAGGAGAATGACTCTTGGTGAAAAAAATCCAAACAAGATCAACAAAACCATCTTACTTGTTGGTGAAACAGGAACAGGAAAATCTACTCTGATCAACGCTCTGGTCAACTACGCCATGGGAGTGAAGTGGGAGGATGATGTCTGGTTTAAGATCGTAGAAGACGAGAAGAGAAGTCAATCAGAAAGTCAGACATCGGATGTGATCGTGTACCAGATCTTTGGTTTTGAAGATAAAACTCTGCCCTACTCTCTGACCATCATCGATACTCCTGGATACGGAGACACCAGAGGGATCGAACATGATGACATCATCAGTCAAAGATTATTAGACTTGTTCCACTCAGAAGATGGAGTTCATGAGATTAATGCAGTGGGTCTGGTGATGAAAGGAAGTGAGAATCGACTGACTGACCGACAGAGGTACATCTTAGATTCAGTGATCTCTCTGTTTGGAAAAAACATGGAGAAGAACATTGTCACCCTCATCACACACTCAGATGGAAGAACACCTAAAAACATTCTGGAAGCTCTCGAGGCTGTGGAGATTAAATGTGCCATAAATGAGAAGAATCAACCTGTTCACTTCCTGTTTAATAACCGCCAGCATGAAGACAGGACAGAGGATGAAGAAGTCCTCAAACATGCAGATAAAACATCAATGAAAGGAATGAATCAGTTCACAAACTTTCTGGTAAAAACTGCACCTCAGAGATTGGAGAAAACCGTAAATGTCTTGAACGGGCGAATCAGACTGACAGCCTGCATCAACAACCTGAAAGAGAGAATTAAGTTCATTGATCAAAAGCAAACAGAGATCCAACAGACTCAGGATGGTCTGAAGATGTATGAAGGAGAGATGAAGAACAATGAGAAGTTCACTGTAGAAGGTGATGAGGTCTACAAAGATAAAGAACGTATTGATGGTGGGAGGTGGGGGTTGGTGTTCTATGAAGCAGCAACCTGCTGTACTGTCTGTGAGGAGAACTGTCACTATCCTGGATGCACACTGGCCCAGAAACCAGAAAGCTGTGAGGTCATGAAAAATGGCCGCTGCACTTCATGTACCAGGAAGTGTCCTGCATCAGATCATGTGAAAGAAAACTATAAGTATGTGAACAAGACAAGAAAAGTAAAAAAAACTCTAGAAGATGTGAAACAGAAGTATGAAAAGAATAAAGAAGAGACTGCAAAGAAAGAGAGACTTTTGGAAAGTCTTCAGAAACAGAAGGAAACCCTTGAAGCAGATAAAACATCTTTGCTGGATGAAGCCTACCATCATGTTGTCAAACTGGAGGAGAATGCCCTAAATGTGGTTTCAATGTCTACTAATGTCCACCTGGACTTCCTGATTAAGGAGATGGAGAAGAAACATGACACAGAGAAGGTCAACCATCTAAAACAAATGAAAAGTCGAAAAGATGAAGGACTTCTGGCAGGGCTGCGGCATGTATAGTGCACTATCTCAAATATTCAGAAAGAAAAATGACTAGAGGGGCACCGAGGTCTAGACTGCTGACCCAGAGACATGTCCCAGTGTCCTGGAGTTACAGCTGCTCATCACTGGACCAAGGTGGACATTTAGACCACAGGAGAAAGATCTCAAGTCCATCTGTGTGTTTAGTTTGCTAAAACTGAACCAACATCTATGAGATCAACTAGAGCCTATTATTCTTCATTCTTCTATTCTTCATGTAATGGGTTTGTGCAGTTATTTATCATTGCAGTATGGACAGTTTATATTAATGAAGACAGTATGTGTGTGTGTGTGTGTGTGTTTGTGTTTGTGTCTTCTCAGATTACAACTGCTGAATTCAAATAAACAATGTGTATATAGATAAAATGTATAATTATCTAAACATTTTCTCTTATAGTCATAAGGCCAATATGAAATTGTGTAAATAAGTAATTTACTGTTTCACTGTTTCCCATCAGTACATGGTTTAATATAAATCTGGTGTTAAAGGGTCCTTTCATAAAATATTTAAGGAAGGATTTTTTGAAATGTTTAAATTCTGCTTTGGTGTCATTTGTTTATTTTTTATAATGTTAGGGGGTTTCTTGCCTTTATTAGAGAGAAAGAGAGAGAGAGAGAGAGAGAGAGAGACAGAGACAGAGATTTTATCAATATATGTGATATACCCTGGTGTTTTCATGTGCATTCATGCTTAATGTCTAGTTATATTTCAGAACACAAAAGCATGTTAATCCATTTATGTTGTACTTTGTTTTATTTTGAATGATTACATATATTGACAATAAATATATATTTGAAGAAGAGGGTAGTCTGAGTGTGGACTGGTAGCTGGAGAGGTGCCAGTCATCCTCCTGGTGTGCTGTCCATGTTAATACGTATTAGTGCATGTCTATATCTTTTCGTGTGTGTAAGTGAAGCAACAAAAAAGGTTTAAAATTATATAGAAGTCAAGAAGACTAATAACTTCTTTACTATATGCTGTTGTTGCTCCTAGAATAACATCCTGATTGATGTAGTTTTCTGTGAATCATTAATAAAATGTCTGCTTGATATGAGTTTGTTCAGAGTGTCTTCACTGGATCATCAGCAGCTTTATGAATCTGTTGAACTTTCTGCTAAACTTTCTTCAATAAACATGTATTTCTCTTTTTTATGTTAATGATATTAGCAGTAGCTTTTTGAGTTTCTTTCTTCAAGAAACGTCTATTTCTCTTTGTTATGCCATTTCATGTTATATATTATCATATATATATTTACATACATACATAAGTATACACTTGAAATTAAAGTTCTGAATATGTTGATGTGTTGAAACTGAATTGAAGAATTGAAAAATTGAATATGAATCAGTCTAATAAAGTTCAGGTCAAACCCAATATAACTTGTGATGTTTAGTATTTGATATCAAACATTGTTGATATTAAATAATTGGAGGACGTAGAGACAGAAACTCATCACCTTTTGGTAATGTTTCCTTTCATGTTTCAGTTGGACCTCAAGACCTGATCAGCCAATCAGAAAACACTCCTATTATTATTATATAAATACAGAAGATAATCAGTTTGGGAGTCTGATAACTAACGATATGAAACAAAGTTTATTATCCAATCAAAAAGAGGATTTGAACATGTTTTATTTGGTGACTCCTTTTGTCTCAGTGAGTTTCTCTGTTTCTATTTAGTATTTTATTGGTTGTTATGCTGATTATGTTTCATAGTTTTAAACTGGGTTGTTATTAAAAAGTGTCCTAAAGTCAATAAAGTTTTCATTTTAAGGGAGAAGATGAACCAGCAGTGATGTTTCCTTTTGAACAGCAGGTGGTGAAAGAAACTAACTGAAGCTGAAACACCCACTGGAGCTGGAAATTATACATCCTTTATAGTTTACATAGTTTACAGGTCCCATGACATGCTGCTTTTTGGATGCTTTTATATAGACCTTAGTGGTCCCCTAATACAGTATCTGAAGTCTCTTTTATATAGACCTTAGTGGTCCCCTAATACTGTATCTGAAGTCTCTTTTATATAGACCTTAGTGGTCCCCTAATACTGTATCTGAAGTCTCTTTTATATAGACCTTAGTGGTCCCCTAATACTGTATCTGAAGTCTCTTTTATATAGACCTTAGTGGTCCCCTAATACTGTATCTGAAGTCTCTTTTATATAGACCTTAGTGGTCCCCTAATACTGTATCTGAAGTCTCTTTTATATAGACCTTAGTGGTCCCCTAATACACCCCTAACTTTCCTGAAATTCAGCGATAAATCATCAATAAACGAAGGAGTGGAACGTTGCTCTTGCATCTAGTAAGTTCATTCTCCCGAACAAAAGGACTTTTGCTGATCAAACTTTGTGAAGTAGCAACTAGCTTACAAACTGTTAGCTATTAGCCAAAGTTTTGCTATACCGGGACACGTGCGCAGTGCGCTGTAAACCAAAGTTTTGCTAACAGCCAGGAAACGTGTGCTAAGATGTCAAAGAGAGATGCCAAGAATGTAAGAAAGGGAGGCCTGATAATGGATATAGATATAGATATAGATAGATATGATAATTCGTTCTCTGGTTTATGTATACACCTCTTCCTGATACTCCCACGAAAAGCCCAAATCCCAAGAAGGTCTGCACCAAAGAAGAGGAAACGGTATCAAATGCTTGAAACGTTTACAAAAACTTTCAATATCAGAACTATGACAAAAGAACGTGGAAAAAAGCTGTTTTTTTTAAAACACTAAAAAAAGTGACTAAAAAAAAAAACATTGGAGAAAGCGAGAAAAAGAACTTGTTAAAAATTGACTACTCTATCTCTACAGCGCTGTGGAGGAAGGTCTGACTGTACCACAGATGCATTCTGGGATAAGTCCTGGCATTTACTAATGAGATTGAAAGACCAGCAGATCCCCAACATTCACAAAAAGTCTCAGTTATCTTCTAAATTAAGTTAGTTCTTCCTATTTCTACAACTTCAGAGGAGCACTTTCTAACTGATCTTATGAACCATTGACAGCTTCTAAATACCTAGTTTGTAATTGATATAATAATTTAGAAATTGGGAATACATCCTGCATGAAGTATGAACATACAATGATTAAACACATTGTAGATAAGCTTATTAAAGAACAAATTTATGATTGATAACTTTGACTAGGAATTACATACTAATGTGTAAGTATGTAGGATAGTTGAAAAAAAACAATGCTGTTTTAACTTTGTGCTCTAAGACAGAACAGATTGTCCCCACTCTGTCAGTCTGTCAGTGCTTTAGTTACATTTAGTTACACCCACCAGACTCCATGTAAATAATCAGTACTTTTATCATCGTAAAACACACTTCATTCAAAGTGGACAGAAACTAAATTAAACTACCAAAAGCCGTCTTGGTTCATCTTTCCACTGTTCCAACAATCACCACTCTGGTTTGGTTGAAATAAACCCTTAATTCACCCATTTACATGTGGAGATATGCTGGCTCTATACACGCTAAAAGTCCTGATTATTTACATGGAGTCTGGTGGAAATATGTTGGCTCTATACACACTAAAAGTCCTGATTATTTACATGGAGTCTGGTGGAAATATGTTGGCTCTATACACACTAAAAGTCCTGATTATTTACATGGAGTCTGGTGGAGTTATGCTGGCTCTATACACACTAAAAGTCCTGATTATTTACATGGAGTCTGGTGGAGATATGCTGGCTCTATACATGCTAAAAGTACTGATTATTTACATGGAGTCTGGTGGAAATATGTTGGCTCTATACACACTAAAAGTCCTGATTATTTACATGGAGTCTGGTGGAAATATGTTGGCTCTATACACGCTAAAAGTCCTGATTATTTACATGGAGTGGGTTTGGTGATTTCGGGGCTGTTACATCTTAACTGAAGCTGTCAGATAGAGAAGTAAAGTCAAACATACTTTTAATATTTCCGTTTAATAAAAAAATAAATGAATTAAAAAATATTTTGGGTAATTTCTTCTGTTGGTTGAACTAATTAACCCTCCTGTAGGTCAAGCGGCTATTAGTGGTCCCCTAATACTGTATCTGAAGTCTCTTTTATATAGACCTTAGTGGTCCCCTAATACTGTATCTGAAGTCTCTTTTATATAGACCTTAGTGGTCCCCTAATACTGTATCTGAAGTCTCTTTTATATAGACCTTAGTGGTCCCCTAATACTGTATCTGAAGTCTCTTTATATAGACCTTAGTGGTCCCCTAATACTGTATCTGAAGTCTCTTTTATATAGACCTTAGTGGTCCCCTAATACTGTATCTGAAGTCTCTTTTATATAGACCTTAGTGGTCCCCTAATACTGTATCTGAAGTCTCTTTTATATAGACCTTAGTGGTCCCCTAATACTGTATCTGAAGTCTCTTTTATATAGGCCTTAGTGGTTCTCTAATACTGTATCTGAAGTCTCTTTTATATAGACCTTAGTGGTCCTCTAATACTGTATCTGAAGTCTCTTTTATATAGACCTTAGTGGTCCCCTAATACTGTATCTGAAGTCTCTTTTATATAGACCTTAGTGGTCCCCTAATACTGTATCTGAAGTCTCTTTTATATAGACCTTAGTGGTCCCCTAATACTGAATCTGAAGTCTCTTTTATATAGACCTTAGTGGTCCCCTAATACTGTATCTGAAGTCTCTTTTATATAGACCTTAGTGGTCCCCTAATACTGTATCTGAAGTCTCTTTTATATAGACCTTAGTGGTCCCCTAATACTGTATCTGAAGTCTCTTTTGTATAGACCTTAGTGGTCCCCTAATACTGTATCTGAAGTCTCTTTTATATAGACCTTAGTGGTCCTCTAATACTGTATCTGAAGTCTCTTTTATATAGACCTTAGTGGTCCCCTAATACTGTATCTGAAGTCTCTTTTATATAGACCTTAGTGGTCCCCTAATACTGTATCTGAAGTCTCTTTTATATAGACCTTAGTGGTCCCCTAATACTGTATCTGAAGTCTCTTTTATATAGACCTTAGTGGTCCCCTAATACTGTATCTGAAGTCTCTTTTATATAGACCTTAGTGGTCCCCTAATACTGTATCTGAAGTCTCTTTTATATAGACCTTAGTGGTCCCCTAATACTGTATCTGAAGTCTCTTTTATATAGACCTTAGTGGTCCCCTAATACTGTATCTGAAGTCTCTTTTATATAGACCTTAGAGGTCCCCTAATACTGTATCTGAAGTCTCTTTTATATAGACCTTAGTGGTCCCCTAATACTGTATCTGAAGTCTCTTTTATATAGACCTTAGTGGTCCCCTAATACTGTATCTGAAGTCTCTTTTTATATAGACCTTAGTGGTCCCCTAATACTGTATCTGAAGTCTCTTTTATATAGACCTTAGTGGTCCCCTAATACTGTATCTGAAGTCTCTTTTATATAGACCTTAGTGGTCCCCTAATACTGTATCTGAAGTCTCTTTTATATAGACCTTAGTGGTCCCCTAATACTGTATCTGAAGTCTCTTTTAAGGACATGAACGTCAATTTCCACATGTTACAACCGGCTGTAAAGATAAAATTAATAAAACTAAATATTTTAAACTCAAACCTTTCTGACCAGTGGCGGTTTCTCTAGGAGGCCAAAGGAAGCCTGGCCTCCCCATGAAAATATAAAACATAATTTAAAATATAAAATAAATTTTATTTTTAAATAAAATAATATACATTTTTTTTACGATAAATGTTATAATTTAAAATATATTTTAATATTTTAAATTATGTTTTATATTTTTAACCGTAGGAATTATAAATGTCCCTAATCAAAACATTCCATTATAATTTTCTTCTATTGCTGGTAGAGCGAAACAGCGCCCCTCTGTCACTGTGTGTGTGGTGCAGTCCTGTCTAGTGGCCAGTAAAATGGTAAAATGCTACGAACGCTCAAAGGAGAAAAAAATTTATATTTTCAGCCAATCAGATTGAGTCTAGGTTTGACTGAGCTCGACATTGAATGGTCAATTTATCATAAATAAAAACCACCAATCACATGCCTCAGACAGATGCGTAACTATGGTAACAGTACGCTACTACGCAGTGGTGCCGACTGGCGTCAGCTGAGCTAATTGTTAACAGCAAGTTTACACAATGGATGGTGATCTTGAGTTTCTTGTTAAAAATGACTTCACTATAACTTGCTTTTGAGCTACAACTGAAGCGAGCGAGTCGCCGTGCACCTCTGACGCTCATTCATGAGTGGTGGAGATAGTTGTGGAAACTTTCCCGGCTGGTCAACAGTACAGAAGTTAGCTAGCTAGCCATGGCACAAAAGCGCATTTTGGATTTCTTTATGGATTAACCACAAGCTAAAAAGCGTAAAGTACTGGAGGTAGAAAACTCAGCAACTGTAACTGAATGAAGTAGCTACCCTGCTAGCAACAGACGACGAGGGAGCTAATCTTGTAAACCAAGCTGGCAGCACCAGGCTAGCCGCGGAGCCAAGCTAGCAGCACCAGGCTAGCCGCGGAGCCAAGCTAGCAGCACCAGGCTAGCCGCGGAGCCAAGCTAGCAGCAGCAGGCTAGCCGCAGAGGGAACATCAACGTCAACTGAGTGCTGCCAGCCTCGGGGTCACACTTTTCCTGCTAGATGTTTTGGAGATGAGGATTTGTTTTAGTGTTATGACTGCAACACAAGGTAATAATGCTGGTTTATTATTATGCTGCCGCCGTGCAGTAAATCTGCATTATTTATCAACTGTTCAGTAACAGTTCAACTGGAAGTTTATACGAATTATTGGAGATAATTGTGTTTTTGTTACACTTGTGTAAAGCCTACTTAGCCTACGTATTGGAAAACCAGAATGAGGACACACCAATTTTTAATTATCCTACCGTATTGTTATAAAATTATTAGGCCCATCTTAACACTCAGGCCTAATATCTTCATGCCTTTAATTTGCTATTGCTGTGCTACAAAAACTTAAGGCTGCATTTCTCTATTTCAGTGTTTATGTCAGGACTGACTGGCTTCGCTTTGATTTGATTTAATATAATTCAGTGACGTGTTTTATACCCTTGTGTTTTGTGGCTCAGTGTTTGAGCTTGTAGTAGCCCTATTCTGTACCATTGTCGTAGCCGTGTGTCTATATCCTGCGTTACCCGTGCCTGGTTTGTTCTGTCTTGGATTTTGGACTTTATTTAGGCCCCGTCCACACATACCAAAACGATCTTTTTTTTACCCGTCTTCCCTGGATTCATTTCAAGAATAGTTGCGTCCAAACGAATCCACTTGTAAATGACTCAATACGCTACTTCATATGCCAGGCCTATAGGCGGCGCTGTTTCTGCTACAGAAATTCACCAAAAAACGGAGAAGAAGAGCATAGTCACTTCCACTTCCCATCATCTAACATTAGCGCGCTAACGTTCGCTAGCTCTAACATCGGCAGTCAAACAAACATCAATGATCCATGAATAATGTCTTTTTAATAATCTATACGTTTTTCTTGCAGTAGCCTTTCTACAATAAGCCGTGGTAAAAGTTACTATAATCCGTTCAAGGAGTTTATAAGCAGACAGATTAGCTAGCTAGTTGATAAGTTGTCTACTTCCACTTTATAAACAGATACCCATAGCAGCTAACGTTAAGGTTACGTCAATGGTTACTTCGCTGCTGGAGGGGTCAGCTACTTTAGCGGTTAGCTACTTTAGCGATGTTTAACGTAGGCTACATAACATTAGCAATATATCTTGTGTAGAATCCAGAGGGAAGGGTCAGGGAGCAGAGACACAGTATTTAGATGAAGTGAGCTGGTGTAACCATGGAGATGCGACATGCTCGCTTCCCCGCAGTTGTGTGTGCGTCAGCTGGCGTGGGAGAGGGTGTAAAAGAGGGATGTGGCGATGACATCATCAATACGGATCCGTATTCACCGTCCATACGGAGCCAAACGAGAGCCGTTTTCGGATTTTTTCACCCTGAGACCTGGTTTCAAAAAAGTGCGTTTTCAGGCAGTGCGTTTGCAGGATTCATCTGGACGGTCGGCCCAAACGATGCAAAACATGTGCGACAAAAAAACGTTTCCGTGTGGACGGCCCCTTATTCTTGTTTTTGTTTTTTTGCTTGTGGAGAGTGTACCTGTGTTCCAGTTTTATTACCAAAGCCTTAGTACTGTTTTGACACCACGAAGTGCCTTTGTTTTAATAAATAGAGATATTTTGTCCTCATCTTGACAGTACGGGTATGAAATAAATGTATCTTGGTTGAATAGCGATAATGGTCTATTAAACACGGGGAAATATATTTCCCGGTGTTTGGGGACCAGTAGCCCACGGCAGACTAATTACGGTCTTGGATAGGCTATTTATATGAATTGAATCTCTATACAGTTCAATAAATTGTGATGGCTGCAGTTTGGTGTGTGGTGGTTGACTTTGGCTGAAAACTTTGTCAGCACCCCCAATTCAAAATATGTTCCCGCGGCTCTGGTGCAAGCTGTCGCCAAGTTTGACACAACGCTAGCAGAGCACCTAGCATCAGCTACAACATTTACGGGTGTGTCAAAGACAGTTCAGAATGACATATAGATAGAGAGCACTGCTCATGTTATTCAGGAAGAAATAGATAAAGAAATAAACACAGCGTCATTCATAGCAGTGGAAGTGGATGACACCACAGACATATCATGCAAGTGCCAATTGACGGTCATTATCCGCTACGTAAATAAAAAGGGAATGATGTGTGAGGGGTTTCTGGGTTTCTTTGACCTTAGCCTTGAACGAGATGCTGAAGCCATAACTGCTGTGGTGATGCTGGCACTTGCCAACTACAATCCTGAAACAAAGCTCATTTGTCAGACATACGATGGAGCAGGGGCGGAGCCAGACGATACAAACATTCGGGGCTTAGCCTAAACCTAGGGGGGTCTGGGGGCATGCTCCCCCGGTGGAGATTTTTTTCCCAATTACGTCAGCTAAATGTACTATTTTTCAGGCTGTTTAAGATAATAGAGTGCATAAGCATGCAAAGGAATAGGAACATTTTGAGCATTAAACTCTTCATTTCCTGCATTCTGGTGAATTTGTATGCACCTATTTATACCTTTTTCTGAATAAATTGATGCTGGAAATCTTTATGTAAAAAGGTTACATAGATTATAATCCAAATATAAAAACATAATGGAATATATTGCAGTAAGGCTCTCAGGCATTCTGTATTGCTTTCATCTATTTATTCTCCTGTAGATCAGCTTTTCTAATTCTATCTGAGTCAGCACACATGTAGCCTAGAGGCATCATTTACTCTTCCCTTTTCTTTTGCATCTTTTGTTGAGGAAATAACCTCCTTAAATGTGCATATGACAATTATTCACGTCAATGATAAATTAATTCATTTTAATGAATTAATAAACCCCTGAACTGTAATATTTCAGATGTGTCAGATGTCCAAAACTTTGAGCACATTCAAAATATATCTGTGTTATCTGAGTTTTGGAGTAGTTGTGATATTTTGAGAAAAATAAAGTTATAATAGTCAATATATTTCAGAAAATTATCCACCTGCACCATAATCTGCTGTGCATTACGTGATTGCTCTGCTGATCTCAGACCTTCTGACAGACACAGAGCCCAGTTTGGGTCTCTGAATGAGTGAATATTTAGGGAAGTGTCTGAACGCTGCTCTTGGCTTTTTTTCATTGGTTGTTGAGTTAAATCTTATTAGCTGTTGTGTAGCCCCTTTCTTTTTTGATTGGCTGAAAAGTGGCAGGCTCGACTAACAACTCCAGGGGAGACGCGCTTGATTCCTGCCGGTTCCATAGTGAGAGCGGCGCGCCAGAGACATTTTGGGCGCTGCAGCATATTCAGTTTATTATAAATAGTTTTTCCACGTGAGAAATACAATGTGTGCGGGAGTGCGTGACAAAAGACAGAAATGAGTGACTGTCACGCTCAGTTCGTGACACTTGAGAGCCTGCAGTCACTTAACTCAAGTGTTACAACAGCGGATTCACAAACCTGCACCACTTGTCTGAATCACTCTCCGGCCGGTGAGGTCTGTTACTATGGTTACTAGTGTTCCTGTTCTGTACTATAAAAAACTTTGTTATATCCATAACTTAAGCCGGTTGGGCAGTAAGCTCGCGACACCGATGAAACATACAACATGCATGACAACAGCCAGCCAGCCCCTGATGACAAGTTAAGGACGAAGAAGAAGATTTATATTCTTCTTCGTTAGTTTTTATTGGCAGTTGGCAAACAAGCTGAGTGATGCGCGATGAATTACCGTTCGCCACCACGCACGGTAATAGAGCTGTTGTTTCATTTTTTGCCGCTCCAGTCACAAAGACTGAGAGAGGAAATGAAACAAAGTTGAAGTTATTTTAAAAAACCTAAAAGATTCGGGGCTTTTGACAAAACATTCGGGGCTTAAGCCCAATTAACCACCCCCCCGCTCCGCCGATGCGATGGAGCAAGTATACATACTAAGCTCACTGGCTTCCTCGGTCAAATTTGCCACGCACCGCCACTGGTATGTACTGAAAGAAGTGCAGCTGATTGAGAGAGCTGGTGCCTGATGTTTTTAAAATTATTCAAATTGAATTTAACATTAAATTCAATTGAGCTGGTGGTTGACCTCTAGCAGACTGTGATGATGTTTGCGTGGAATGCACATTTTACCTTTGTGGCAAAGCCTGATTAAAACTAATTGTTGAAATAAATTATTTTGTGTATCTTTTTTATATAACATTGGCCATTACTAATGACATACACAGTAATTAATCTAGCATACTTTCATTAAATAAATCAATTCAAGCTACAATTGAAGAGTCTACAATTAGGCTATACTGAGTCTGATCTATTTGAAGAGATTTTCTTAAAATGAAGTTAATACCTTTTAGAAAAATGTCACCTGGGGTAAAACTCCCCCTGCTGCTACCCTGATTTGCATTTGTATAGCTCACAGCATTTTCATTTACATGTGAAAGCCTCCCCTAGAATTAGAGGGAGGGGGGGTCATGGGGGGACAACTGCCAAGGAAGGCCCACGTCAATTTACGACAATTCATGGCAGTTTTCAGTGTTGCCTGTAAATTGCCGTGTACAGCCGTAAACCTGAAGTTCCACGACAATCTACAGTCCCGCATACTGACGAAAGTCCCACTTTTCATGCAGTGTTAATGCAATATCTACATTGCCCATTATCAGCAACCATTCACCCAATGTTCCAAAGGCACATTGTGTTTACTAATCTGATATCATTTTAAAAGGTTAACTGAGAAAACATTGGATAAATACTACCTTTCCTCTCTCTGTATGAATCAGGATCTCAGGGTTGAGGGCTGATAAACTTAATGAAAATGAATTTACAGCTTCAATAGAATAATTCTTAGTCCAGGAGTCCAAAGTTAAATATTAAACCGACCGTCCAACATATTGAATATCAGATCAGTATTATTGTTCATGTTGACTGAGGTTAGTTTACTCTGCTGCTCAAACTCAGTGTTTTCTTTTATTTTGAAAGGAATAGTGAGTTTTTAAATGTCAGAAATCTAAGGTGAGTTAGAGTTTCCTCCCAGCTGCAGCAGCGTGTACCTGAGTGGAGCTGAGGAAACACCTGTGTGTGTTTATTCTGATGATGTGTGTCTCTTCCTGTCTCCAGAGAACCTTTCTGATCACATCAGATCACAGTTTGATTTAAAGTCAGCTTCTTCATCACTCTGAAGAGGAGATTTCAACACTTCAGGAGGACCAGGAGACCCGGAGATGGCTTCAAAACCAAAAAGAAGACAGAGCAAAGAACTGTTTCCAGATCTTTCTGAATTAATGGAGAAACTTGCAGCTTCATTCATCAGAGAGTTTGACAGCAGTGAACACAGGATGAGAGAGATTGTTAGAGAGTTTAGTGAGATCTCTGATGAAGTCAGAAAGATGCAGGTGAGAACAGATAGAGTCAGAACAGCAGGAGCTGTTGCTGGAGGAGTAGGAATAGGACTCCTGGTCCTTGCTGCTCCGTTCACTGGGGGGGCTAGTTTATTAGCAGTAGGACCGTTAGCATTAGGAGGAGTAGCTGTGGTTGTTGGTGTAAATGTAACAAAAACAATGAAAGAGAACAGAAGTGTAAAGAAAGTCGAAGAGCTGGGGAAAGACTTCATGGAGATGGTTGAACCGCTGAAGAATGACCTGGAAGAAATAAAGAGGAGGTGTGAGGAGTTGGAGCAAAGATCAGCTGAAGAAATAAAGAGTACGAGTGAGAAGTTGGAGCAAATATCAGCTAAACTTGAGGCTGAAAACACTCTGACAGACATGGAGGACTTTCAGAGGAGTCTGACACAAGTTTCTAAACTGGCAGAAAGGAGTGAAGAAGTTTTGTCTGCAGCTGCAATACTGATGAGTTTCATAGGTGGTCTGTTATTGATCCTTCTGACAATCTTCAGAGTCACTGCGACCCCTGAAGAGGATAAAAAGTTAACAGACTCCATCATCCAGTCAGCTGATCACTGTCAGGAGGTTGTTGTCAAGTTTGATCAGATGAAGAAAGAACTCAAAGACTTCAGTGTAAAGTAAAGATAGAAGCAGCAGGAGAAGAGAAATACTTGTTCACACTGAAACTGCTGACTAACTGTATTTGGTCAGAAAACCCTTAATATTTATCTAACCAACTTGACTTTTTGTAACCAAAACAGATGAATAATAGATCTTTTTCATGGCCGACATTATGACTTTTTGTGGAATGCAGCCATCACTAATGTTTTTGATTACACCTGTGCTTTTCCTACTATGACATTTTAACATGTCCACCGTGAAAAGGGTCTATAATACTTTGTTATTCAATATGTTGGACTTTTGAACTCTGGTTTAATGTTTAATCTCAATCACTTTTGGACTTTTGGACATATACCATTCCGACACCCTATTGGTCTGTACGCGATCCATTACACCTGCACAGACCCGGTGCTAATATGCCACAGACCGGTTATCTACGGACCGAATAGCAACGCAGATTTCGGTGCCTTATTTAGGTGCCACTTAAATAACTGCACTTCTCTCTGATGCTCTGAAAACGGATGTTAGAGGGAACTGAAACATCGCCACACGGGACGCTAGTCAATACTACAGTTGGCAGCAGCTAACGTTAGCCTACCGTTAGCTAGTTAACACTACAGATGGCCAGAGGTGTCAAAAGTATTCACATTCATTACTCAAGTAGAAGTATAGATACTAGGGTTTGAAAAGACTTTTGTAGAAGTTGAAGTATCAACTCAAGCTTTTTACTTAAGTAAAAGTGTAAAAGTACTGGTTTCAAAACCACTTAAAGTATAAAAGTAAAAGTAATGTAAGGCAGAGATCTTCAACAGGGGGTCCTCAGAGTCATTGCAGGGGGGCCTCCAAATTATTGTACATTTTTGAGTCTTTAAAAAAAATAAAAATAAAATGCCTTAACATAATTCCAACATGTTATTAGCAAATATAAATTCCCACTGATGATAGGCTTACTGGCCTATAGGTAAGGTAGTCACTAAGATATCAGCCCACAGATACAGTTAATCCTAGATTTACTGTGCCACATACAGTATGTAACATTAAAATATGATTTATAAAATCATGCCAACAATTAATATTTTAATAGCTTATGAAAAAAGGTATGTAAGAAGGCTTTAGGTTGCCCTAACAGTTATTGCAGGCCCAGTTTAATATGCAACTTAATTTCATACAATATGTAGTAGGGGGTCCCTGCTACATCTCACTTTAAGTTAAGGGGTCCTTGGCTTAAAAAACATTCAAGACCCCTGATGTAAGGGGGGGGGGGGAATGCCATTAAGGACAACAGCTTAACTCTAAAACGCGGGGACAAAATCATATGACTATAATAATGTTACAGTATATTAAAATCATACCTGCAAACTCAGAAGGGCAGAAAAATGTGACACGTAGGCTACATCTCTTCTACAGCTACAGTCTGGTGTCAGACTCCTCTCCAGTGAAATATAGACACACTTTTACACCGTTTAGCTCTCAGCATTTTATCATGTTTACTCCAGCTGCTAGCTAACGCTAGGCTAACCTGCTTCCAACTGTAGTGTTGACTAGCGTCCCGTGCGGCGATGTTCAGTTCCCTCTAACGTCCGTTTTCGGAGCATCGCGCAGGCACCTAAGGCACCGAAATCCGTGTTGCTATTCGGTCCGGTAGATAACGGTCGTTAAGGCACCGGTGTCGTATTAGCACCGGGTCTGTACAGGTGTTATGGATCGCGTACAAACCAATAGGGTGTCGGAATAGCTATGTTTATACTTCTCATCCAACCACAATCAAATTCACTCTCTCCGGATGGAGCGATTTGGATAGGGTTTTTTGTGTGTGTGTTTTTTTGAACTATGACTGACGAGCTGGAATGAAAACAAGCCGAACTGAAATATGAGTAACGAGGCTATTTTTAAAACGTAGGGAGTAGAAAGTACAGATAATTGCGTGAAAATGCAAGGAGTAGAAGTAAAAAGTATGCTGTAAAATAATTACTCCAGTAAAGTATAGATACCCAAAATTTCTACTTAAGTAAGGTAACGAAGTATTTGTACTTCGTTACTTGACACCTCTGAGGGTGGGGAGGCAGTCAGACTGGTTTGAACCAGCTGAGGTAGGAACACACACACACACACACACACACGGTGGATGCAGGAAAAAGCAGAGATGAGACGACACAATGACCTAAATTGAGGACAGCTACACTCCTTATTGTGAGTGCAATGAGAAGTTAAAGTCAAATAAATATGAATGTGTGTCCCAGGATAGGACATTAACTAACAATGTAAAGATCAACAAGCCACTGACACATTTGTTAAAATTTGATTCATCCAATAAATTATTATTTTTCTGTCTTAAATCCACCAGCCGTTATCATATTATACCAACATTTGCAGCATCCTGAGCATTTTTGGTGTCGTACGTTCCTGTCCTACTGCTGCTACATCCAAAGGAACCATGAGTGTCCTTTAGGCACACTTTAACATTTGAAATAATATAAACAATATGATATTCACTTTAGACTGCTTTCTTTAATAACTACATAACACAATACTTGTACTTTTACTTGAGTAGTACAATTTAAAAGAAACTACTTACAATACTTAAGTACAGAAAATGTTGAATACGTTAGTAGTTCCACTTAAGTGTGGTGCTGAAAGAGCACTTCATCTTCTACTCAAGTCACTTTTTTGATAGAGAAGTTGTACTTTTACTTAAGTATGGGTCTCTAGTACTTTATATATGTTTGACACACACACGCACGCACGCACGCACGCGCGCAGACAGACGGACAGACATTGCATTTCACGAAACCAGATAATCCTAACATTTAAAAAAATGGTTAAAACAGAAATAATATTTTAAACAAACAATCCAAAAAAAACACAACACAAATAAAACAATTTACCATCACTGTGAATGTTAATGTTGTATGTTACTAAGTAGAAAAGGTAATAGGACATAATGGGCCCTATTTTAACGATCTGAAACGCAAGTATGAAACGCAAAACCAATCAGCGCGTCATCTCACATTCCCTTTAAGAGCCGGGCTCTTGTTCCATGGCGGATTGCTATTATAACGGTGGATTTGCCTGGCGCATGCCAGCGGGAGCTGTCTGGGATGCGGCAAAGTAATAAATGCCGTCTTGACCGGGTGGTGATGTTGCTGCTCCTCTCGGGCTCATCTCCTCAAGTCTGGAGAGGATTGCTGCAGCCATGGAGCGTGGGCCTCCAAACGCACCACCTGCTCCTGCTGTTACCCCCCCCCCCCCCCCCACTCCATCTCCGTCCACCCGCTCCATCAGGAGCACATCGTGTGTCCAATCCCACCGGAGTTCAACATCACGTCTCCTTAAGTCCTCTAATATATCATTTATGTCATCAACACATCTATGATTCATGGAAATGTGTAAATCACAACAAGCCACAAAGAATGCTGGGACTCCTCATCTATCCAAACACCTGAAGCGCATTTTCAGTAATATTTTCCTTTGTAATTATGTAAAAATGGGAACTGCTGCTGCGTCCGTTTATATGAGAGAAGTGTATGCGCGTTGTGCCCACGCTACATTATGGCCAAGCATGCTCCCCTAAAATAGCATCTGAATAACGCGCTACTGACTTTAGACTAGCACCACTGACTTTAGACTAGCGCCACTGACTTTAGACTAGCTCCACTGACTTTAGACTAGCGCCACTGACTTTAGACTAGCGCCACTGACTTTAGACTAGCACTACTGACTTTAGACTAGCACCACTGACTTTAGACTAGCACCACTGACTTTAGACTAGCACTACTGACTTTAGACTAGCGCCACTGACTTTAGACTAGCGCCACTGACTTTAGACTAGCACCACTGACTTTAGACTAGCATCACTGACTTTAGACTAGCACCACTGACTTTAGACTAGCACCACTGACTTTAGACTAGCACCACTGACTTTAGACTAGCTCCACTGACTTTAGACTAGCACCACTGACTTTAGACTAGCACCAATGACTTTAGACTAGCACCACTGACTTTAGACTAGCACTATTGACTTTAGACTAGCGCCACTGACTTTAGACTAGCACTACTGACTTTAGACTAGCGCCACTGACTTTAGACTAGCGCCACTGACTTTAGACTAGCACCACTGACTTTAGACTAGCACCACTGACTTTAGACTAGCTCCACTGACTTTAGACTAGCACCACTGACTTTAGACTAGCTCCACTGACTTTAGACTAGCACCACTGACTTTAGACTAGCACCACTGACTTTAGACTAGCTCCACTGACTTTAGACTAGCTCCACTGACTTTAGACTAGCACCACTGACTTTAGACTAGCACCAATGACTTTAGACTAGCGCCACTGACTTTAGACTAGCACCACTGACTTTAGACTAGCACCAATGACTTTAGACTAGCACCAATGACTTTAGACTAGCACTATTGACTTTAGACCAGGTTTTTCCTGGTCTGTGGTGGAATTGTTTTCTGAAACTGCAAAATAGCACCAAGTAACGTTTGCGCCGGAACATGCCTCCTCTTTTCGCTGAACCGCCCCCGGAGCACTAATACATTCCCTAATTTACCGACATGCGTCTGTGGAGGGAAAAGTCCGCTGGGCGTCGGGTGCAAAATAGGAATGATACATGCGTCGGTGTACAAAGGCAAGTGCACTGAGTTCAAGATAGGGCCCAATGTCTCTATCTCTTTCAGATGATTAGATTAAAACATTTTCCTACCCCAGGTGTTTTATTATAATGTTATAATGCTCCACTTCTTTCTTTATATAATATTAAGCACACCAAATCAAGCATGTCATGCATTTGCTTTTGTTTTTTGCTCGCTAATATTTTGCATGAGCTCACAGAACAGACTTGTAGTGATAGTGAAACTTACTTTAACCTTTTACATCTTAGGATAACATAACCTGATAACATATTCTATTAAAGGTGTGGCCGTTCAACCTTTGCTTCATTCCTCTGCAGCTTTGTTATTTACAGCAGAAATATTCAATCAGGAAACAGTTCAGAAAATCAGAACAAATGGAAAAGTTTTCTGTAATCTGCACCAACCAGTCAGACTGTCAGTGTGCCATTTTCATACCATCTCCTGATACTATCGCTCATTGTGTACTTGTCACACGGTTGTGTGAGGTCCTTTGGTACCAGCAAGCAAATCAGGGTGGTTCCACTGTTAAAAAAACAAAACAACTTCAGTTCCACGGAATGGTTCCTTTAAGGTACAGTATTTATTTAAAATCAAACCGGTTACTTCTGCATATCAATAAAAAAAAACTCTCCTCTCGCAGGTCACATCTTTCTTTGTCCTCCTTTTCCCTCCTCTGCACCGGTTTCGCATCCACCTTTAACAAGCACATCATTAGATCCTGTGGCCAATCATGAGCTGTGGGGGGGGGGGGGTCAAGGTAATCACAGTTGCTTCTCATAATCCTAATTCCAAATCCAACAGGTACACCACCAGTTTCCCATAGTACGAGGCTGTGTTGGGGCATTGACTACCGGTAGCTCTCTCTCTCTCTCGTAGCCCTTTCACGGAGCTCCCGCAGCTCTTCTGTCTGTACACTTACAACGTTCTCAATGCTTTGGTTAACATTTAGGGACCCTCATTATGCTACCGTGTAAGTTCGGTGATATTTTGAGCCTTTTAAGTGGTATATATAGCGATTTGTTTTTACTTTCCCTGTGCCCCGAATTCTAGCGTTGTAAGCTAATCAGCGGTCCGTGCTAGCTTGTTTCAAGCTACAAACTCATTCGATTACCATGAAAACATGTCCCAGGGAACAACAGAGTGCTACTGATGGCTACTTTCTAATTTGCCAGAAGAAGTTGTTGACAAACTGGAAATCGACCCAACTCTAAGATACAGTTGTTTATAGCAGCTGCAAATTGTGAACATGACATTTCCTGTCTGTAGAAATATGTGTAAATAAGTTAATTTTAAAGCTGAGGTAGCAGCCTAAATTCCTCTTTAATCTGACCAATGAACAGCCAGGTGAATGGAGTAGGAGTAGGAGGCTAAAGAATAGGAGATGTGACGGGCAGTGGAGTATAAACAGAATCACTGTGATGTGACGCTAAAACTTCCTCATCACCGTTTGCTCAGCACCATTAATTTGTATCTACAGAATGCAGGTTCTCCAATCACCTGGGACAAGTTTTGTTTTTATACACTTATAATTATTCATTATTTTATTTTATTTGCTGCTGCAACACCTGAACTTCATCTCAGGTGATCAATACAAGTATTATCTAAAGAGAACTCCTCCCTCATTTCCCCTCTGGTTAAACTGATGATTTGAAATCAAACTGTTTCTGTGAAATCACGTGACATTAAAATCTTCAAAAAAGGACTTCACTGTAGTCTATGAAGTTACTCCATCTCTGAGACAGTTTCGGTGAAATCATGTGACTACATAGCATCCGCCCCTTTCTGCAGATATATAAACTGTTCTTTTCTCTCTCTCTGCCTCCCCAACATCACAGACCAACAACACAGGTAAGAACACTTTGGAACTGGAAATACTTTACAATGATACGATTTGGAGACACATCAGATATAAATGCATGAAGAAAATGTATTTGCCATAACTAATAACTGAACATACTACATTACATTCATATGATTTAATATTTTCTTTCTTCCAGACGGTGTCCGTAGTCACCTCGTCACCAAGCTTCAGGAACTTCAGATCCATTTCTCTGGACCTCTTTCTGGGTTGACCAGGACTTTAAAAACACAGGTATGGATCACCAACACGGTCGCACGGCAGTTCGTGAAATGGTCACACTTTTTTTTAATTTATTGATATGTGTACCGGACACGATTATGTCGTTATTTCCGTGAAATGGTCACGCTTTTACGCTTTGTGTACCGTACACGATTATGTCATTTTTTTAGAACAGGGAAAGGACACGTTACACGCCGGAACATGTCACACAACTAGGTTTAGGAAAAGTAGAACGGGGAAAGAACAAGCCACACACCTATACGACCCGTGTCTCTGGGGGACGCAGGACAACAATGAGACGGTTGTGTTTAGGGAAAGAAGAACGGGAAAAGGAACCGTCAACAACGAGGAAATAAAAAGCCACAACCTGGACATTGGGTGAAAGTCCTGTATTGTTTGACCCATCCACCCCCCCAAACCAACCTCCCTATGTGGATTTTCAGCTTTCATACTACTCGCTACTGTAGTTGTGCTGTTATTACAAAATATGCTTCCCATTTAAATACATTACATTGATATTTGTGCTCAGCACACAAAAAAAACCGACATAATCGTGTCCTGGTTACGAATCAATAGATTAAATAACGTAACCATTTCACGAAGTGCCGTGAGACTGGGTTGGTATCACAGGTTGGATGATTCTGAATCAGTCTGTCTTCCTGTTTGTTACCTCAGCTGACCTTTCAAAGGTTTTCCTAGAAAAGAAAAGAAATAGTATTAAAGTGTTAATTCCGTTTGATAAATGTCCATAATGTGAAATGTTAAACACCTCTAACTGTGCTGGACCCTCCAGTCGGTCCAGTGTTGTCCTGTTGTTGTTGTTGTTGGTCGAGCATTTAAAAAGACTTAAGTTTCTAAAGATGGAGTCTAGAGAGAAGCTTCCACATACAGACACCTCTGATTTTACCTCTGGTCAGTGTTTGAACTTGATAAATGATTCTGTTTCAGTTTAAAATCATTTAAACTTTTGAAACGTTATCTGTTTAAAGGATAATGAATATTGAGATAAATAGAATGTTATGGTTTCTCTATCAAGAAGATATTTTATTTTGAGTTATTGTGTCATTGAGTTATTGTTATTAACTCTGATTAAAGTGATGTCATAAAGCAGGACTGTAACTGATGTATCTTAGGGGCCCCTGACACCACCACCCCCCACATATCAAACTCACTGTGGTTGATCACTGACTTGTTCTTCCAGAAAACTTACAAGGTTCTCCATCCTCAACTCCTGGGAAGACGTTACCATGGCAACGTGAGTATTACGTGCTAAAACAGCACAGTTTTAGTGTTAAACACTGCTGGATCACATTTTACTACATGATGAGACAATTCACTACATCAGAGAGGATTTTCTCAGTACTTATACAGTATACTGTATGTCACCAACTATGTTGCAAAAAAGAGCCATAAGAATAATTCATAATAGAGCTCAACAGTGTGGTTCTGGAAATAACAATCTCATTGATTGATTGATTGATTGATTTGATTGTCAGAGATAATGTCTAAAGACAATCTGAGGTAGACCGACCCCGAGCTCTGAGGACTGTTGAGCTCTATACCGGTTATAGGGATCACACATATTCATTATTCTTCAAATCATAATCATTGATATTCACTGATCTGGTTTATTGTCAAACAGCACAAAAATGTATAAAGCCATTCACAACCTGCTCCCTGGTTTTAACCCTTTATAGGGCACTCATTGAAATCTTTGGAAATTCTAAATTGTAACCTCAGAAAGCTAATGGGGAATGGTACAGGACATTTAAAAAAAAAAAAGGTTATCAATATTTTTCATGTTTGCATTGCAAATCAAGGTCAATGAAGTTACCATATATGAGCACTTGCCCGTCTAGGTTGAACAAAAATTACCCAGAGTGAATTTTAAAAATTATGTGAAAAACACACAACCTGCAAGGAACATTTATTTAGAGACATCTCAATCTTGAGGTAGGCTACTGATACTGGCTTGACTGTTAGGGTTGTGCCGATGGACGATACCATCGTCCATCGTGATGGCTGACAGACACCCAACCCTATTGACTGTCATACAAGAAAAACTCTTAACATCATAACTAAACATGGTAAGTTGATTTAACTCACAAATTATTTGGTCGAATAGTCGTGTTAAAAATTGGAGATTGTTGTTATTTGCATAGCATTTCTAAAAATCAGAGTTGGCCTAATATTGACTTAAAAGCATATACCTTTTGCAGCTGCTCGGCTCTTTTATGGGGAGAGGGATACCGTTGTTGTTCCTGTAAACCCTGCCAGTGATGATGATAGCTCAGAGGAAGAAGACAACGATGTGGCAGATCCTGACTTCCTTCCACGCACCCACAACCTGGACATTGATGGCCCTTCTGCCAAAAGGAAGTGTGTGCGGCCTGCAGTGGAGGTGCTTGTAGATGAGGACCTGGGCGAAAATGATGACAATCAAGAGCTGGCACCAACAGCAAAAAGGCCCACTAACAAAAGGAAGCCAGAACCCCAGGAACCCTCTAGAAGAAGGTTGATCTGGACAACCCACCCCTGACTTCATCCAAAGTCCATTTGATTATTTCAGCAGATACTTCAGTCGTAAAGTAATCTCGCACCTAACATATCAAACCAACTTATATGCAACCCAGATGAACATCAACACCACCTTTGCCACCACTGATGATGAAATTATTAACTTTGTGGCTCATAATTTCTAACTCAGTGGTGGCAAAGGGGTGTTGATGTTCATCTGGGTTGGTTTGATATGTTATGTGCGAGATTACTTATTACGACTGAAGTACCTGCTGAAATAATCAAATGGACTTTTGAATCAGGGGAAAGTCAGGGATGGGGTCCAGATCAAAGAGGGCTGGTATTCAGGCAGGGGTGGGTTGTCCAAATGTCCAGGTTATAAAGCACCTCCACTTCAGGGTGCGTGGAAGGAAGTCCGGGATCTGAAGGACATCGTTGTCTTCTTCCTCTGAGCTATCATCATCACTGGCAGGGTTTACAGGAACAACAACGGTATCCCTCTCCCCATAAAAGAGCCGAGCAGACAGCTGCAAAAGGAATATGCTTATTAAGCCAAAGGAAAACAGTAACAGTGTAATTTAAAAAAAAAAAAAAAAAGAGTATTGACATTGAAAATATAAAAACAGAAAAATCAATTATAATTACTGGTAGCCCACTTATATTTACTCATAGTTGTGTTTTATCACAAACCAATAATGAGTACTTAAAATGAATTCACACAGTACTACGCCTCACGCTAAAAATAAGCACCTATGTATGCCATTTAACTATAATAAAAAACATACATTCATAGACATATGTCTAAAAATGGACACTTGTGCCACTCATGCTAGTCTTAGGTGAACGGGGCATATGATCAAATATGGTGCATTTAGATTTCAGCCCAACATTAAGCTAATTTTTTGAAATGCTGTGCAAATAACAACAATCTCAATCTTTAACACAACTATTCAACCAAATAATTTGTGAGTTACAGCAACTTACCATGTTTAGTTATGATGTTATTACCATAGCTGTGGGAGAAGCCAGGTTCAAAAAAGCGATATTTATGATTTCTGCAAGATAGCTGTGTTTGAGGTCCTCCAGGCCACTGCTGATTGTTCAGATGCCATGATGTCAATATCTGTCAGATAGCTTGATCTCCCCTGATTGGCTGAGAACCACATGACTCCACTACTCCAAATGGTGGCAGGGGGAGGGCATTTTGAGTGTGTGCAGAAGTGACTAAATATGGTTACTTGCCCCATAAAGGGTTAAACCCTCTGAGTATAACAGGGCTCAAAAGAGACCTGAGAGAATTACTTTGTTTCATATCTTTGCATGTTATGCATTTTATTACCCAATATTTCATGAATTCTTCATATAAATTGTTATTTAGAGAAGCCGCACGACATCTGGGAACAATAACGATGCCTTAAACCCTTCATTACCACAAAGGTTGGGCCCTTTGTTTATTTATTTATTTAAGCTTATTTAACCAGGTAGGCCGTTGAGAACAGGTTCTCATTTGCAACGGCGACCTGGCCAAGAAAAGCGTAGGCATGCAAAACAAAAAAATAGTTTCACATTCAATACAGAACAAGAACAAAGAATACGATATGCTACATAAAGTGAAGAATTAGTGGGCATTACAAATGCTGGCAAGTAGTGAGGTGTGAGTAAGTCGATGGATGTGCAGTATACATGAACAGAGAGTCTATATCACTGCTGAGATGGTGTTAAGAGTCAATAAACAGTTAATCTAGTGGTCTAGTTAGTGAGGTAGATCAGTTATAACACAATGTATATGATGCTGAGATGGTGTAAAGAGTCAATAAACAGTTAATCTAGTGGTCTAGTAAGTGAGGTAGATCAGTTAAAACACAATGTATATGATGCTGAGATGTAGTAAAGAGTCAATAAACAGTCTAGTGGTCTAGTAATTGAGGTAGATCAGTTATAAGACAATGTATATGATGCTGAGATGTAGTAAAGAGTCAATAAACAGTTAATCTAGTGGTCTAGTAAGTGAGGTAGATCAGTTATAAGACAATGTATATGATGCTGAGATGTAGTAAAGAGTCAATAAACAGTTAATCTAGTGGTCTAGTAAGTGAGGTAGATCAGTTATAAGACAATGTATATGATGCTGAGATTAAAGAGTCAATAAACAGTTAATCTAGTGGTCTAGTAAGTGAGGTAGATCAGTTATAACACAATGTATATGAAAATGAGACGTAAAAGAGTCAATAAACAGTTAATCTAGTGGTCTTAAGTGAGGTAGATCAGTTATAAGACAATGTATATGATTTGAGATGTAAAATTAGTCAATAAACAGTTAATCTAGTGGTTAGTAAGTGAGGTACCCAAGTTATAAGACAATGTAAATGATGCTGAGATGTAGAAAAGAGTCAATAAACAGTTAATCTAGTGGTCTACAGTGAGGGATCAGTTATAAGACAATGTATATGATGCTGAGATGTAGTAAAGAGTCAATAAACAGTTAATCTAGTGGTCTAGTAAGTGAGGTAGATCAGTTATAAGACAATGTAAATGATGCTGAGATGTAGTAAAGAGTCAATAAACAGTTAATCTAGTGGTCTAGTAAGTGAGGTAGATCAGTTATAAGACAATGTATATGATGCTGAGATGTAGTAAAGAGTCAATAAACAGTTAATCTAGTGGTCTAGTAAGTGAGGTAGATCAGTTATAAGACAATGTATATGATGCTGAGACGTAGTAAAGAGTCAATATAGACCCTGGGTGGCAGCCAACTGCAATTTCCACATTCCTCCTCCTCACCTCCCTCCGTTTTTCTTCTGTTGAGTTCTGTAAGATCATTTCATTGTTTTAAAGATAATTTTACGTGTATTTCCACCTTTAATCACCAGTACAGCATGAAGGGGGAGAGAGAGGGGGATACATGTAGGAAACCTGCCGCAGGTCGGATTCAAACCCTCGGCCTCTGCATCGAGGAATAATCCTCTCTATATGGGCACAGGCTCTACCAGCTAAGCTACCCAAAGATCATTTAATTTTTTAATAATACCCATTTTTGGATCAATATCCCATTAATGCGCAACATATATAAAATGACTAAAATGCCCCGTATGTATTCTTAATGGAAATTGATAGGAAACTTTGATTTGTTGACTAAAATTAAATAAGGAACATATCTTATTGCGTTTTACGTAGTGTATGTATACTTTTCACGTCAGAAACATCATGTCAACATACGTTATTTTTTCAGGATGTGGTTAGAAAGATGTTGGAATATAAGAGTTAAATGTTAAAAATCATTCAAGCTGTACCCCATGTCGGTGGGGCACCAGCAAAAATAAAGTTTTGTAGCAAAGGGCAGACTATATGGAACTGCATCTGTAGTTCATAATTACTTTAGAATTTAACAAATCTATAATTTTCTAACTTATGTTGTCTAATAAATAACAGTTTTCATGGAGTTCTGCTCAGTTATCTGTAGAAAGGGTCTCTCTGGTGCTCTTCATGTCTAACATCTTTCTAATATGTACATTTCTCTTGTGTTGTTTTTTTTACATAACTATGATTATAGAGGTGTAAAAAAATAGGCTACTTTATGTCAAAAATTCCAAGGGACATGAGGGGGGTTCTATCTTGTAAGGGGTCCTTAAAAAATTAGAGCCTCTGCCGTAGAGAGCTCTGTATCAACAAAGGGCACTCAGCGGGGCCTTGCATTGCATTTCTCTAGAGTTGTTATCGGTAACGAACAGTATGCAAGTCTATGCACCGATCCGAACCAGGTCATTTAGGCTCATAAGACACCTATTTTCAAGTAGTTAAGTTATTTTCCGTTATGACTGGATGTTAAACTAGATAGTAAAATAAAATTCTATGGCATTCAGTCTCTTTATTGTTCATGTTTTACCTGAGCCACAATGATAGCAAGCATATCACATCCATAGCTACAGGGTTAGTATATATAAATACAGTACATATACATAAATGTATAGTAGTATATATTAGTAGAATATATATATATATATATATATATATATATATATATATATATATATATATATATATATATATAAAGACTCCTTCTTCAGTCGGACGGCTTCCCTGACCACCGGTGTCCACCACGGTGTTCGTGGGTTACCGCCCCTTGAGGCACCTAAGACCCTAAGACCACAGCTCCTCGCCGCAGCTTCAGCAATGGAAACTTTGAACATTGTCCACTCGGGTTCAATGCCCCAGCCTCCACAGGGATGCACGAAAAGCCCCGGCCGGAGGTGTGAGTTGAAAGTCTGTCGGACAGGGGCCTCCTCCAGACGTTCCCAATTTACCCGCACTACACGTTTGGGCTTACCAGGTCTGTCCAGAGTCTTCCCCCACCCCCTGACCCAACTCACCACCAGATGGTGATCGGTTGACAGCTCTGCCCCTCTCTTCACCCGAGTGTCCAAAACATACGGCCTCAGATCAGATGAAACTTAAACTTAAAGAAGATTATGAAATCGATCATTGACCTTCGGCCTAGGGTGCTCTGGTACCAGGTACACTTATGAGCATCCCTATGTTCGAACATGGTGTTCGTTATAGACAATCCATGACTAGCACAGAAGTCCAACAACAAACAACCACTCTGGTTTACTTCACTCCAGGTGTCTCCATCATTGCCCACGTGTGCGTTGAAGTCCCCCAGCAGAACAATGGAGTCCCCCACTGGAGCCCCATGCAGGACTCCAGTCAAGGTCTCCAAGAAGGCCGAATACTCCGAACTCCTGTTTGGTGCATATGCACAAACAACAGTCAGAGTTTTCCCCCACAACCCGCAGGCAGGGGAGGCGACCCTCTCGTCCCACGGGGTAAACTCCAACACAGCGGCGCTCAGCCGGGGGCTTGTGAGTATCCCCACACCCGCCCGGCGCCTCACACCCTGGGAAACTCCGGAGAAGAAAAGAGTCCAACCCCTATCCAGGAGTATGGTTCCAGAACTGAGACTGTGCGTAGAGGTAAGCCCCACCAGATCTAACCGGTAGCGCTCCACCTCCCGCACCAGTTCCGGCTCCTTCCCCCACAGAGAGGTGACGTTCCACGTCCCCAGAGCCAGCGTCTGCTGCCCGGGTCTGGTCCGTCGAGGCCCCTGACCTTCACTGCCACCCATGTGGCATCGCACCCGACCCCAGCGGTTCCTCCCACAGGTGGTGGGCCCATGGGCTACAGGTGGTGGGCCCATGGGCTTTAACCATTAATTAACTAATTAATTAATCTAAATTAATTGCATACATACTTTTTGCTGTGAACGTATTTTAAATATTTCAATTCAAATGAATCAATGAATAATCTGCCTTAGAGACATTAAAGTTAAACTCTTTATTATTATTTTCACTGTTATGTAATGACCATAACAATCAACAATATGACCTAATATGCTGACGAAATAAATTCAAAATTCAGGAATAGGGTTGGGTATCATTTGTTTTTTTTCCGATAGCGGTGCTAAAGCGGTACTTTTGAAACAGTGCAGGTGCCTGAACGGTGCCTGAACCAACACTTGTTAATAAATAAAAAAAAAGAAGGGTACTAAACAACAGTCGGCGACATTAAAGAACGGCTTGTTCGTTGCTCAGGCCATATGGTCATTATTGAATGATTTAATAATAATCTAATAACTATAAAAATGACTTACTTCACTAGTAAATTGCTGTTGAACGACAAATGCACCATGAGGCTGTAGGTTACCAGTTTCATTGAACATCTGTGTTTTTCCGACACGGCAGCTGCAGATTGTTACATTCCAGTGTCGGAATCCTCTACAGTGAAATACAGTCAAACTTTACACTGTTTAGCATTAACTGTCTGCATTTTAACCACGGGGGTAAGCTTCTCCACACAACGCGTAGCTCCTATGGCGCCATTTTGATGCTACCAGACTCTCACCCGCCGTTAGCATCCCATTGACTCCCATTCATTCTGACGTCACTTTGACAGAGAATAACTTTACATCTGAAGCGTTTAAAGACTCTATTTGCCCGTTGTTTATTTCTAAAGAAACACGACAGTGTATAAAAGGCTCCATTACCTTGTAGCTCACGTTATGGCTCCGTAGCAGACGCTTTTATAACAATAGGCTAACGATTGGGTCATAACCACGAGACTTACTGTCACACAGTAGAGGAATTACCGTATAGTACAGGAGAAGCTCACAGGCAGTTTGGACTTCCATTAGCTGTTTAGATTTAATTACTAATGTTAACTAGCATGTTAGTGATCAGTAATTACTAATGTTAACTAGCATGTTAGTGATCAGTAATTACTAATGTTAATGATCAGTAATTACTAATGTTAACTAGCATGTTAGTGATCAATAATTACTAATGTTAACTAGCATGTTAGTGATCAATAATTAGCCTGTGTCTATGTTATCTCCTTACATATACCTACACTCTCCGTCTCTGTAAGATTGGGAATGATTGAGATTTCTCTTGGCACAGCTACCAGAAGACTTCACACTTTCAGACTTTTGCAGTTGCTCATCACATCTACTTCGGCAAGCTCAGTTTACAGCTGCGCAGTAACACTCGAGCCTCACTGGAAAAGAGACTTCTAAAATCCTTCACTGGTCTCCGTCCAGAGACAGGGGATCTGTTGGTCCACTTCTTTAACTGTCTATTATTTAACCGTGTTTAATCCAGCTGCTAGCTAGCGGTAGGCTAGTGTTACATGCTGTTGATTGTATTGTTAACTAGCGTCACGTGCAGTGATGTTTCTGTTGCCTATAGCAGCGTATTCTCGTCTTCCTCCTTCATTTTACAGTCGAATGATGGCTAGAACGTCTCCGGGTGAAAGGTCAATATGGAATGGATTAATCTGTGTTATTTTGACAGCCCTAATTTTAACATCATTCTGGACCATCGTAATAGGGGAAACACTAAATAATGTAACCAGAAAGACACCACCCATTCAGAGAAAACTTCCTTTAATGCTGAGCCACAGGGCTGTTACTACAAAAGGTGAGGTGGTATTACAAATGAAATCAGATATTTATCTATAGAAAAGCAGACATTTAAAATGCTGTATCAATTACTTTTGAAAATTAAAGATTCATGTGATTTTTATGGAGTTAGAATCATGCCCAACGATTCACAAACAAACTCTGTGTGGTTTGCAAATACAAAACATCATTCACAAACTAATGCATTTTGTTCTGCAAATAAGAAACCTACCTATCAAACAAATACAGTATGTTTTACACATACAAAAACGTATTTCTTCAATGACAAAAAATATCCTGCAAGTACAAACTAAAATCTTTCAAGTACAAAAAAAAATCCTTCAAGTACAAAAAAAATCCTTCAAGTACAAAAAAAAATCCTACAAGTACAAAACAAATTCTACAAGTACAAAACTGTCACGTGACTTTTGGCACTAACTTTCCGCCTTGCTGATCCACACACAAATGCAGGTACATTTTCTAACAAATGTCCTGTAATTCACACTCCACAACAGCAGGTGGCGCTGTTAAGTCAATTTAAGCCTACCAGGACCATAGATATATACACGGGGATTTTTTAAACGTTATTATGGTGCATAACTTACTGGAACAAAAATGAGCAACGTGTTGTTGCTGATGATAAAACCACTGATTATATATATGTATATTGAAGCGATGCTGGCGTTAAAGACCCGCTGATCGTTGTCTGATTCTCTGAAATGAATGCCAGCATTGCATTGTGGGAAATTGGCTTTGCATGCGCCCAACTCTGATCATATCGTGTTCTGTCTTACAGCCTACTGTAATATTTCACCAGTAATAAGACCAAAATTATATTATTAAAGTAAAGAAATGCATACTATGATAATATCTACATATATGTTGCTAGATGTAGTATTATAGTTTAAAAAATATCAAAACGACAAAGTTGCTTCCCTGGCCAGTACTTGAAAGATTTTAGTTTGTACTTGCAGGATATTTTTTGTCATTGAAGAAATAAGTTTTTGTATGTGTAAAACATACTGTATTTGTTTGATAGGTAGGTTTCTTATTTGCAGAACAAAATGCATTAGTTTGTGAATGATGTTTTGTATTTGCAAACCACACTGAGTTTGTTTGTGAATCGTTGGGCGTGAGTAAAACACGTTTTGTGTGTGTGTGAGGTTTTGGCATGATTCTAAAAAATCTTTTTTATTTTGCAATTATTTTTTAGGGCTGCAGAGATCAAGTTTGGGGGTACTTAAAAAAGTGCTAAAATCGCCCCGGGTGGTAATCCTTAAGATTTCAATTTGGTTTTATTTAGAATTTCTATTCAAATAAAAACAATGACATTGTGCTTTTTATTTATTATATTTATATTTTCTGGTCTGGAGTCTGGTTGTTGATAAGCGAGCTTCAGGTTTTCACAATTGTAAATTCATATTTAGTGTGAATACAATGGAGAATTTCTTTTCTCCTATGTTGAGGCCAGACAACCAGTTCATGATACTGGCAATATACAAATATTGCAATACTTTAATCAGTGGACTGTAGATTGAATCACCATCATTACTATCTTCAGTGATTTATAGGGACATAACAAACATGTATTTAAAGGAAATCCTCCAGATTACAGCGAGAAGCAAAACAGATACATTTTTAAATAAGTTTCAGCATCAAATGTACGTTATGGTCACTTTCATTACTACATAATTACATCATTATATTACTAGTACTGCTTTTTAAAGTCTTTAAAGTACAGATTCAGTGTCCGAGTACATGTGTGTTTTGATAAAATCTACTCAATTTAGACTATTTAATTATTTCCTTTAGCACTGATATTATTTTACTCATTAGTTATTAATTGTTGATGAAGCTGATTGTTTTGAATGATGACACAATATCTGCTGATGTGTAACTGCTTAGTTTATAGATTCATGTTTTGAGCATTCACCAGGTAAAATAGTTTGGCCCCAGTAGGTAGAGTGTTATTTCATTTCATTTTTGAGCTCTGGGCTTTATTTTTCTACAGAAACTACTCTTCTAAGTATGACAACATCACCTGCAAATTTGCGAAAGATAAATATAGTTACCTTTTCAATGCAAATGTGTAATTCCTGGAAACAGCGCCCTCTGTGGAGACTGTTTTTGTTTGTTGGCAGTGGTATAAAGCCACTAATGGTGGTGGTGATGGGGGGAGGGGTTAGTAGAGTGATTCCATGTATTTAATTGTATTTTCAGCCATGTTTGAACTTGTCTTTACTTTTCTACAGAAATGCCTCATCCAAATATGGGAACATCATTTCCATAAGTGATTTAATCAAACCAGGACTTCCCACTATCTACCAGCTGAAACCAAAGAAAGAGAACATCGGAACTCTGTCAAGAATGACTCTTGGTGAAAAAAATAAAAACAAGAATAACAAAACCATCTTACTTGTTGGTGAAACAGGAACAGGAAAATCTGCTCTGATCAACGCTCTGGTCAACTACGCCATGGGAGTGGAGTGGGAGGATGATGTCTGGTTTAAGATCGTAGAGGAGGAGAAGAGAAGTCAAGTAGAAAGTCAGACATCAGATGTGATCGTGTACCAGATCTTTGGTTTTGAAGGTAAAACTCTGCCCTACTCTCTGACCATCATCGATACTCCTGGATACGGAGACATCAGAGGGATCGAACAAGATGTCATCATCAGTCAAAGATTAACTGACTTGTTCCAGTCAGAAGATGGAGTTCATGAGATTAATGCAGTGGGTCTGGTGATGAAAGCGAGTGAGAATCGACTGAGTGACCGACTGAGGTACATCTTTGATTCAGTGATCTCTCTGTTTGGAAAAAATATAGAGAAGAATATTGTCGCCCTCATCTCACACTCAGATGGTGTGACACCTGAAAATGTTCTGAATGCTCTCAAGGATGCAAACATTAAATGTGCCAAAGACGAAGATGGTGAGCCTGTTCATTTTATGTTCAACAACCACCAGAGCAGAGAGAAAACAAAGAAAAATAAGGATGCTCTAAAAGCTGCATGGGTAATGACAATTAACCATATGGGTGAATTTGCTGATTTCCTGACTCAACAATCCTATCAGAGCCTGATGACAACTATTAAAGTTATGAAATCCCAAACCAGACTGACAGCCTGCATCAACAACCTGCAGGAGAGAATCAAGGAGATTGATCTAAAACAGAAAGAAATCCAACAGACTCAGGAAGCTCTGAAGAAACATGAAGAAGAGATGAAGAAGAATGAGAAGTTCACTGAAGAAGTTGATGAGCCCTACAGAGTTAAACAAAGAGTTGTTAGAGAGAGGAGGTGGTGGGCACTTAGGTTAAACTATGGAGGAGCTGTCTGCTGTACTGTCTGTAAGGAGAACTGTCACTATCCATGCCCACTGGCCTGGTATCCAAAACACTGTGAGGTCATAAAAGATGGCCACTGCACTGTATGTACCGGGAAGTGTCCTGCATCAGATCATGTGAAGGAAGAACAATGCATTGACTGTGAGGGTGAGTGTTCAGATGAATCAAGGCATGTCAAAACCCCCTGGATCTATGTGACCAAGACGAGGAAAGTTCAGAAGACCCTGGAAGATGTGAAGGACAAGTATGAAAAGAACAAGGCAGAAAGTGAGGACAAGTCACGCCTTTTGGAAACTCTTAAAAAAGACATGGAAGCCCTTCAGCAAGAAAAAGATCAGTTGTTGGAAAAGTCCTTTCAGCATGTTGTCCACCTGGAGCAGATCGCCCTGAATGTAAATTCACTGTCCACTCGTGTCCACTTGGACTTCCTGATTGAGAAGATGAAGAAGAAAGGAGATACAGTGAAGGAGAAAAAACTGCAAGAGATGAAAAGTCAAATGGATAAAGATGAAGGAATCAAGGCAGCGCTGCGCTACAAGTTTGGTAAACTAAGAGATTAATAATTGGTGTTGGTAAAGAAGTAGTGATGAAGTAGATGAACAGAATCACTGAGAGCAGCCAGCTGTGTAGAAAACAAGTTCCACACTGATGAGCAAATGTTTCATTGTAGTTCTATTAAATTAATCTATAAAGTGTGATGAGATTAAAAATGTAATCACCTTTTAAATGTTAAATGTGTAATTCCTGTAAACAGCGCCCTCTGTGATGTAATAACTGTTTCTGTTTGTGTTCTATTTGTTTCATGTTTTATCATCATAAATTACTACAGATTAGAGAACAGCTCTGGTTTTATATGCAGTGAGGACCCCCCCCTTGCTGTTTAATGTTGAGTACAGCAGCTCTCTCCCTCTATATCACAAACTGAAGTCAGATCATGAATACATTTATCATTCTTAAGTTTTCTTTGTATAAGTTTAATGTTTTAATGCTTTTCTAAAGTGCTGTTCAGTCGATAAAGGCTGTGATTTATTCGGATGTTAGTGTGATGATGACAGAAGTAATCTGGTGGTGGGACCATAACACATCACTGATATTAATAAATATCCATATAAAGATGTTAAACATGATGTTAATCAGTTTGTTCAGAGGATGTTACAGAACTGAACTCAGACACAAATGTTCTGCTCAACTTTCACGCTTCAGTCATGAAATCTAATGGACTTTTATTTGGTGTATATTATAATCAATATGTGTGATTATGTATGATATACCCTGGTGTCTTCATGTTATTCATGCCTAATGACTAGTTATATTATGAATATTTCAGAAGACAAAACATGTTAATCCATTTATGTTTTATTGTACTTTGTTTTCATTTTGTGTGATTAAATATATTGACAGTAAATGTATATTTGAAGAAGAGGGTAGTGTGAGTGGTGACTGGTAGCTGGAGAGGTATCAGTCATCCTCCTGGAAACTACCTAACTGATCGCTGTGCTCTGCATGTTAATCCATATCAATGCATGTCTATATCTTCCTGTGTGTATACATGAAGCAACAAAAAAAGAAAGACTAATAACTTATTTATTATATTCTGTTGTTGCTCCTGGAATAATATCCCGATTGATCTGTAGTTTTCTGAGAATCATTAATAAAATGTCTGCTTGATGAAACCAATTTGCTCAGAGTGTCTTCACTGGATCATCAGCAGCTTTTGGAGTCTGTTGAACTTTCTGCTCAACTTTCTTCAATAAATGACAATTTGTCTTTGTTATACGTTTTTATTTTACAGACGTAGTCCTTGCCTCACTAGAAACATTTATATTCACATACATTCATCAAAAAATAGAGTATACACTTGAAATTAAAGTTCTGATTATGTCTATGTGAATCAGTCCAATAAAGTTCAGGTCAAACACAATTCAGTCAGGAGACTTTGTTTCAGATATGTGATGATTTATTGCGTGAAAATGTACAGTACAGTTTTTGGAGATTAGACTCCACCATCATTTAAAAATTCTAAGGAACTTTTAAAAAGGGTAGGAACCCCCTGATGGAGCCTAGACACTGATGGTGGCGTGAGGAGCTGGAGACCAACACCGAAGGCCTCCGGGGGAGACCTGCCGGAAGGGGACCCAGGAGCTGTGAGGGAAGAAGACCAGAGGAGCAGGGGAGGAGGAGGGCGGTGCGCTCGTCCTGAAATGACAACTGAGCAGCAGAGAGAGACAGGTTTAAAACAGGGATGTCGTGCAGTGATTGGCTTGTGATTTTCATGGCTGCTTCTGATTGGTTAAGACTAAAGGGAACACCTCTACAGCTGATCCATTCAGGGGAGTGAGAAGTGATTATGTTTAAGAATTCGTCCTGAAATTACTTTCTTGTGTTATCCTCGACAGTTCTGTTAAATGTGCAATGTCACTGTGATGGCATCTTGTTATGCATTTATTTCTGTTACTGTCTAATAAATCAAATCAAAATTTGCGCTCAGCTCCATTAAAACTTTTGATGTTTAGTATTTCAATCAGGAGAGACTGTTTGCAGATATGCAAAAGGTTTAATGTACAAGAGCATGTAGCTGTACAGAGTATTGGAGATTAAACTCCACTGTTATATTAATACATTTAATATATAGGGGTAGGGAACCATGATGTAACCCCCAAAACTTGACTGAATAGAGGGAAGGAACATGAAGGAAAAAGAACACACTTCTTTAATTTTGATTAAAATGTATTAGATTTGATTAGGCTATCTATTTCAAGAGCAATATGAACGGAATAAGTCCATTGAAGTGAACAGCTAAATTGAAGAAACACGCCACCACCGTTTACATGCTGGTATGGCAACTCGGCAGTAAACGTGTAGGAAAACGAGGCATCTCTGCCGTTACGGCAATTTAGCCAGTATCAAGGAAATAAACTTATCTCCTTTACTATTATAATTCTCTAGTTCGATATAAAACGGGATACCTCCATAGATGTGAGACATGCCACCTGTAGGTCCAAATGAAACACCACCCCCAGTTATATGCAAGCTTACGCTTTAGGAATCATTGATAGGATCCCGGTTGATCCGGTGTGAATTCTCTAGTGCAGAGGAAAAGGCCGCTAGACAGAACAAGACGAGAGAGAGAGATGTCCTCCAGGATAGACATCAGCAGCTACCAACCGAGACACGGGCCAGGAAAGGTGAAGCAAATTTCCTGGAAAGACAGCTGATAGCAAAGGGAGAGAAGTAGATTTTCAAACAGTGATGTGATGCTGTGATTGGCCTATGGGATCTGTTTCCTGATTGGTTTATCAGAAGGTGAATGCCTCCAGTGCTGATTCGCTTAGAAGGGACTGATTACTTGTTAGGTCTTCCTGAAAGAATTTGCGCTGAGCTTCATTAGATATCAAACATTGTTGATATAAAATAATTGGAGGACGTAGAGACAGAAACTCTCTACCTTTTGGTAATGTTTCCTTTCATGTTTCAGTTGTACCTCAAGACATAATCAGCCAATCAGAAAACTCCTATTATTATTTGTATAATAATAATTGTGTTGTCTTCCTGTCGCTCTTTGTCATTCTGGGTCCATATGAAAACCTTTTTGTTTTCCAATGCTTTGGTCGTCTTTTTCGACACTTTTGTGGCTTTTTTGATGTTTTGAAGCTTTTTATCCCAATTGTTTTGTCACTTTTTCCGATGTCTTTATCGAATTTAGTGTTTGTTTGTTTTTACATTTGTGTTGTTTTTTTAATTAAGTTTTTGAAGCTTTTTCTGATGTCTCTGTCGATAAAAAAAAAAGAAAACGTTTTTGAAGCATTTTTGTCACTTTTTTCAACCATCCATCCATCTTCGTCCGCTTATCCGGTGTCGGGTCGCGGGGGGAGCAGCTCCAGCAGGGGACCCCAAACTTCCCTTTCCCGAGCAACATTAACCAGTTCACACTGGGGGATCCCGAGGCGTTCCCAGGCCAGGTTGGAGATATAATCCCTCCACCTAGTCCTGGGTCTTCCCCGAGGCCTCCTCCCAGCTGGACGTGCCTGGAACACCTCCCTAGGGAGGCGCCCAGGGGGCATCCTTACCAGATGCCCGAACCACCTCAACTGGCTCCTTTCGACGCAGCGAGCAGCGGCTCTCTCCGAGCTCCTCACGGATGACTGAGCTTCTCACCCTATCTCTAAGGGAGGCGCCAGCCACCCTCCTGAGGAAACCCATTTCGGCCGCTTGTACCCTGGATCTCGTTCTTTCGGTCATGACCCAGCCTTCATGACCATAGGTGAGGGTAGGAACAAAAACTGACCGGTAGATCGAGCCGATTCTCCGACCAATCTCCCGCTCCATTGTCCCCTCACTCGCGAACAAAACCCCAAGGTACTTGAACTCCTTCACTTGGGGTAAGGACTCATTCCCTACCTGGAGAAGGCATTCCATCGGTTTCCTGCTGAGAACCATGGCCTCAGATTTAGAGGTGCTGATCCTCATCCCAACCGCTTCACACTCGGTTGCGAACCGATCCAGTGAGTGCTGAAGGTCGCAGGCCGATGATGCCATCAGGACCACATCATCTGCAAAGAGCAGCAATGAGATCCCCAGCCCACCAAACTGCAACCCCTCCCCACCCCGACTACGCCTCGATATCCTGTCCATAAATATTACAAACAGGATTGGTGACAAAGCGCAGCCCTGGCGGAGGCCAACCCTCACCTGAAACGAGTCCGACTTACTACCGAGAACCCGGACACAGCTCTCACTTTGGTCATACAGAGATTGGATGGCCCTGAGTAGAGACCCCTCACCCCATACTCCCGCAGCACCTCCCACAGTATCTCCCGGGGGACCCGGTCATACGCCTTCTCCAAATCCACAAAACACATGTAGACCAGTTGGGCATACTCCCAGGCTCCCTCCAGGATCCTTGCGAGTGAAGAGCTGGTCCGTTGTTCCACGACCAGGACAGAATCCGCATTGTTCCTCCTCAACCCAAGGTTCGACTATCGGCCGAACCCTCCTTTCCAGCACCTTGGAGTAGACTTTACTAGGGAGGCTGAGAAGTGTGATACCCCTATAATTGGCACACACCCTCTGGTCCCCCTTTTAAAAAGGGGAACCACCACCCCAGTCTGCCACTCCTTTGGCACCGTCCCAGACTTCCACACAATGTTGAAGAGGCGTGTCAACCAGGACAGCCCCTCCACACCCAGAGCCTTGAGCATTTCTGGACGGATCTCATCAATCCCGGGGCTTTGCCACTGTGTAGTTGTTTGACTACATCAGTGACTTCCGCCTGGGAAATCGACGACAATCCCCCATTATCCTCCAGCTCTGCCTCTAACATAGAGGGCATATTAGTCGGATTCAGGAGTTCCTCAAAGTGCTCCTTCCACCGCCCTATTACCTCCTCAGTTGAGGTCAACAGTGTCCCATCCTTACTGTACACAGCTTGGATGGTTCCCCCCCTCCTGAGGTGGCGAACAGTTTTCCAGAAGCACCTTGGTGCCGACCGAAAGTCCTTCTCCATGTCTTCTCCAAACTTCTCCCACACCCGCTGCTTTGCCTCTTTCACAGCAGAGGCTGCGGCCCTTCGGTACCCTGCAACTGCCTCCGGAGTCCTCCGGGATAACATATCCCTGAAAGACTCCTTCTTCAGTCGGACGGCTTCCCTAACCACCGGTGTCCACCACGGTGTTCGTGGGTTACCGCCCCTTGAGGCACCTAAGACCCTAAGACCACAGCTCCTTGCCGCAGCTTCAGCAATGGAAACTTTAAACATTGTCCACTCGGGTTCAATGCCCCCAGCCTCCACAGGGATGCACGAAAAGCTCCGCCGGAGGTGTGAGTTGAAAGTCTGTTGGACAGGGGCCTTCTCCAGACGTTCCCAATTTACCCGCACTACACGTTTGGGCTTACCAGGTCTGTCCAGAGTCTTCCCCACCCCTGACCCAACTCACCACCAGATGGTGATCTGACCCCTCTCTTCACCCGAGTGTCCAAAACATACGGCCTCAGATCAGATGAAACGATTATGAAATCGATCATTGACCTTCGGCCTAGGGTGCTCTGGTACCAGGTACACTTATGAGCATCCCTATGTTCGAACATGGTGTTCGTTATAGACAATCCATGACTAGCACAGAAGTCCAACAACAAACAACCACTCTGGTTTAGATCAGGGAGGCCGTTCCTCCCAATCATGCCTCTCCAGGTGTCTCCATCATTGCCCACGTGTGCGTTGAAGTCCCCCAGCAGAACAATGGAGTCCCCCACTGGAGCCCCATGCAGGACTCCAGTCAAGGTCTCCAAGAAGGCCGAATACTCCGAACTCCTGTTTGGTGCATATGCACAAACAACAGTCAGAGTTTTCCCCCCCACAACCCGCAGGCGTAGGGAGGCGACCCCCTCGTCCACCGGGGTAAACTCCAACGTAGCGGTGCTCAGCCGGGGCTTGTGAGTATCCCACACCCGCCCGGGCGCCTCACACCCTGGGCAACTCCGGAGAAGAAAAGAGTCCAACCCCTATCCAGGAGTATGGTTCCAGAACCAAGACTGTGCGTGAGAGGTAAGCCCCACCAGATCTAACCGTAGCGCCCACCTCCCGCACCAGTTCCGGCTCCTTCCCCCACAGAGAGGTGACGTTCCACGTCCCCAGAGCCAGCGTCTGTCGCCTGGGTCTGGTCCGTCGAGGCCCCTGACCTTCACTGCCACCCATGTGGCAGCGCACCCGACCCCAGCGGTTCCTCCCACAGGTGGTGGGCCCATGGGCTGGAGAGATGGGAGCCACGTAGCTTGTTCGGGCTGTGCCCGGCCGGGCTCCGTGGCAAACCCGGCCTCCAGGTGCTCGCCGACGAGCCCGCCGTCTGGGCCTGGCTCCAGACGGGGACCCCGGGCTTCCTCCGGGCAGGGTCACTCCATCTCTGCTTAGCTTTTTCATTGGGGTTTTTGAACCATTCTTTGTCTGGCCCCTCACCTGAGACCACTTTGCCTTGGGAGACCCTACCAGGAGCACAAAGCTCCAGACAACACAGCCCTCAGGTTCACAGAGACACACAAACCTCTCCACCACGATAAGGTGATGGTTCACGGAGAGGAGTTTTTCAACCTATCAATTTTTTTCAAATGCTATAAAATCTAATAAGATACCCTGATCATTGATTTTATACTAAAGAAAGTTGTATGGAGTCATCCATGTTATTTTTTTTTTGATAATTTGTTGAAAGAAACCCACCTTTATGATACAGAGACATTTTTTTTTCAAAATGGGTCAAATTTGACCCGAGGACAACAAGAGGGATAAATACAGAAGTTAACCAGTTTGGGAATCTGATAACTGATGATGTGAAACAAAGTTTATTATCCAATCAGAAAGAGGATTTGAACATGTTTTATTTGGTGACTCCTTTTGTCTCAGTGAGTTTCTCTGTTTCTATTTAGTATTTTATTGGTTGTTATTGAAGGAATAAATGTGACCGAATGGCCAGAAAAACTATCTGACTCAAAATTTTAGGTCACAATAACTCACGCCTTTAAGTGTTCGTTGTCTGGTAGATCAGTAACACAGTAACAGTAACGGCAGCTACAGTCTGGTGTTAGAATCCTCTCCAGTGAAATACAGACAAACTTTTACACCGTTTAGCTATAAACATTTTAACCGTGGTTACTCCAGCTGCTAGCTAACGGTAGGCTAACGTTACCTGCTGCCAACTGTAGTGTTAACTAGCTAACGCTAGGATAACGCTACCTGCTGTCAGGTGTAGCGTTAACTAGCGTCCCGTGCGGCGATGTTTCAGTTCCCTCTAACGTCCGAATTCGGAGCATCAGAGAGAAGCGCAGGCATTTAAGTGGCACCTAATAAGGCACTGAAATCTGCGTTGTTATGCGGTCGGTAGATAACGGTCGTTAAGGCACCGGTGGCGTATTAGCACCGGGTCGGTGCAGGTGCGATGGATCGCGTACAAACCAATAGGTTGTCAGAATAGTATATGTTTATACTTCTCATCCAACCACAATCACATTCACTCTCTCCGGTTGGAGTGATTTGTCTGGAGAGGGTTTTTTGTGTGTGTGTTTTTGAACGATGACGAGCCAGAATGAAAACAAACTGAACTGAAGTAGGAGTAACGAGGCTATGTTTAAAGGGGTGATAGAATGATTATATAGGGTATTTTACACTGTTCCTTAAGGTCTCCTAATGGCGGTATGTAACATTGGTTGGGCTGAAAATTGCCCGAATGCCCTAATTTTATTAGGCCCTTAACTACCCTGTGAATATGGCTCTATTTGGAACAAGAGCTTTTCTTCCAAATATGGTATGCTCATGAATATTTAGAATGAGCTACGCGCTGATTGGTTTGAGAAAACTACATAGAAACACATGGGAGACTCGACAGCAGGTCTGACTGCAAAGTTATACATTGTTTGTAGGGCTATTACGTTATTAAATTCATTTCGTTAGCTATGACTGTCCCTTCAATCCTAGCTATGTGTAGCTAGCTACAAATCACGGATAGTTAGCTTCATTTCTGGCGTAATTCGAGTATATTTACAGTTTGATTTCGTCACGCCATTTATATATCTCCCTTAATGTCTTATAACTCTAACAACGGTGTCCGATTTCAAGTTAATGAATATTTGTGAATTTCAGAGGAATTCTAAGAGGAGGCTAGCTAGCTCTCATTGATAGAGCTCCATCCAGCCGCAGGCTCTATCAATGAGACTCACGGACAAGCGGCGTTTATTTCCCCAATCGTTTGTTCAAATAACTCAACACATTATAATTACACACATTAAAAGATTAACTGGAATCTGTGGTAACAGATTGCTGGCGTAACAAGCTCGCTGACCACGCTCTCACTCACACACACCGGGCATTTAGCTAGCAGGAAGAGGGGAGCTGCAGGCCCTGGAGCTCTGTCAGAGCACCAGTGTTTAGTAGTCCATTATCCTAAAACCGGTGACTTTGCGCGGGTATGGAGTGCTGTGGGCTGCCAGTCGTGTCGGAGCTCCAAGTACCTCACAGCAGGCCGGGGTGTGTGAAGGAAGGCAGGCCGGGCGGCGAGGCAGCAACACAGGCAGCACCGGCGCTGAACTCCGACACACAGTCAGACAAAATTTGCAATTAGCCATCCATATTCGTAAAACGGCCCATATTTGAGCTTTACATAGTTGATTTCTCGCATAAAAAAGTTTCAGTAAATTTTGTAATGGAATAGCAGAGATCTGCGTGACCTAGCTAGATTCAGAAGACTACCTGATCTCAGGTCAGTTGTGTAGCCTATGTAAATGTTGGGGAGTGACTGTTCTCTTAATACACCCATGGGCTGACAAAGGTTCAGGTTTTGAGATGTTTACGTAAGCAACTAGCTTTGTCGGGATTCGCCCGTTTTCAGCGACAGTTTCAAAATATGAGATTTTCATAGTAAAGGGGTGTCAGTGGGACTTTGAGCTTCTATGTATGTCCTATTTACCCACCAAACTGTCGTTATTCAACTATGACAGGGCTAAATCAGTTTTGCATTCTATCACCCCTTTAATAAGATTAGTCATTTCAACTGAGCTAGCTGCTTTGGTGAATTCAGACACACTGTCAGATGTCCATTTATAGGACAGATTGAGTTTTACAAGTTTTTTAGTGTCTATAATTTGTATTTCCTGTGTTCTTTTTAGATATACATATATCTGGCAGTGGTCTGAAAGTGGTAACTGTGGTCTTACAGTGAATGTGTTGATGGAGGAGGGGTCTATGTCCGTAATTGCCTAGTCGACTACATTAGACCCAAGAGCTGAGCAGTATGTGAACCGGCCTAATGAGTCCCCTGTCATCCTACCATTCAGAAAGTACAGGCCTAGGCCTCGACACAGATGCACTAGCTCTTTACCATTTCTATTAATGACAGAGTCAGGGTTGTGTCTAGATTTCATCTGATTTTCCAAGATTGGTGATATAATGAATTTGTTATCTTTCTCACTTATTTCGACTTTTTCATTTTCCAAACCTGTTCTAGCATTAAAATCCCCACATAGCAGCACATTGCCCTGAGCCTGGAAATGGCTGCATTCTGAGTTAAGGTCAGTGAAGAACTCTTCTTTAAAGTATGGCGATTCTGCAGGTGGGGCGTACACTGCACAGATGTAGAGGTCATTTTCATGACTTATAACTCCTTTACTCAGCTTTAACCACACTCAAGTGAGTTCTTTCTTTTTGACCGATAGATATGGTGTCAGACATTCCTTAAACCAGATTATAACACCCCCTGAGTCTCTGCCACGTTTGATGTTTTTGTATTTTAAAGATGGTAAGATAATTTCTTTATAGCCTGAGGGACAGTGAGTACTTAAATCTGTTCTACACCAAGTTTCCAATAGAACAATAATGTCATGGTGTTTGATACTGAGTAGAAAGTCAAAGTTAAGACTTTTGGCTCCAAACATGGATGAATGAAGCCCCTGGATGTTCCAGGAGGTTATGGAGAATGATCTCGTCATGTATATTTTGTATATTCTTGGTTATTGAGTCATTGAAAGAGAAATTAAAAAGAAAGAAATAGTCACAAATAAATACATATGGGTATTCTTCCCTTTTTTTTTTTTTTAGCCTAATTTCTGGAAGATGAGTTGAAGCAGTTGTCTGACTTCTCCGATGTTGGTACAGACTGGGTGTTTATTACCTTGGAGTATGTCTGAGTAGGTTGTGTGGTGATGTAAAGCTCCACAGCAGTGGCAGTTCTCCTCATGTGTACTTGTGGTGTTGGAGGTCCTTGCATGAGGGCATGGTTCAGCTTGGTCGGGTTCGGTATTATTGAGCTGGGGTCTGGGGTTTGAGCTGTCTTGGGCTGAGTACTGCTAGCCTGGGCCTTGCTGTGTTGGGCACTAGTTGGTTGGGCTGGCCTGGTCATGGTTCTGCTGGGTCTCTCTCTCTCTCTCTCTCTCTCTCTCTCTCTCTCTCTCTCTTCTCTCTCTCTCTCTCTCTCTCTCTCTCTCTCTCTCTCTCTCTCTCTCTCTCTCTCTCTCTCTCTCTCTCTCTCTCTCTTTCTCTCTCTCTCTCTCTCTCTCTGATGAAAGACATACAGCAGTTCGTAGACCAGTGGTGTTTCACCACAGCTCTGTGCTATGTGAAGGACGATGAGCTCATCTTTCACTCTGTGTTTTTATGAGATTATTTATTTATAACATGTGGTTTTAATTAGTTTTGTGCATCTGAAAACAATATGATGTTCTGTTAGAGAAAGAAACGTCTTTCTGAAAATAAAGGTTTTGTAAAATCAAAAATCTTTCTCTTTTTCTCTCTCTCTCTCTCTCTCTGTCTCTCTCTCTCTCTCTCTCTCTCTGTATCTCTGTGTGTCTCTGTGTGTGTGTGTGTGTGTGTGTGTGTGTGTGTGTGTGTGTGTGTGTGTGTGTGTGTGTGTGTGTGTGTGTGTGTGTGTGTGTGTGTGTGTGTGTGTGTGTGTGTGTGTGTGTGTGTGTGTGTGTGGGTGGGTGGGTGGTGTGTGTGTGTGTGTGTGTGTGTATAAGTAGGAATCTGCTGTGGAGTGTTTTGTGTGTCCTCCAAAGTCTCTAACGTTAGCTACACTGAAACATCAGAGCAAGCAGGCAGCACTGAGCTGTCACTCAAACGTACTCAAGAACTCATTAGCCAATGGGGACGCAGCCCTGTAAGACCCGCCCACACGAGAGGTTTGTACCAGAATTGCAAACAAAGAGTTTGGAAGCTTAAAAGAGAAAGCTGGGGGGGGCTACTGTCAACATGGTGGAGAGAGAAACAGACTGATCATTGAGAAAGAAGCAGAGGGAAGTGGAAACAACAGGACATCATACCAAACTAATAAAAGACCAATAGTTTACCACCACACACATGTTTTCTTTGTTTTACCTTTGAGATGACAATATTGAGCTTGAATTAGTGATATTTGTTTGATACTTGAGATGTTTTGCTTGGAATTAAAGGCACAAAAATACTCCCATAGTCCTCCTCCTTGCCCCGACACACACACCAACCCAAGAGCCCCCCCCCCTGGTCTGGTACAAACCAGTTTCTAACAAACAAACACATTCCTAAACTATACTGTAATCAAAGCTGAAGATAAACCATCTGGGTGTCCGAGTCGATTCATTGTACAGGGAATACA
>NC_041346.1:33912499-33969999 GCF_004354835.1 Perca flavescens
GATGTTGTGAGATGTCATGGAGCAATAATAATGAAGCAAGATATTCCAGACCGCATCTTGCCACATAATATCCTGCACATATTGACTATAAGATGTTTTCTATAAAAGACGAGAAGAGGAAGAAATGATTTATGCAACACAATGTTAGGAAACTGGAGGCAGCGTTTATCTGGTGCTGTTGGTTTTGGGGGTTGTGTGGTTTTCTTTTTGCATTGTTTGTGTATCTGTTTGTGTTGTGTGTATGTGGTTGTGTTGTGTATATTTGGTTGTCTTGTGTGTATTTGCAGCATGCTTGCTAAATGCTGCTGATGTAAGTTAATATTACATATTTCTCTTTCATTATATAAATTGTATATGAATCCTACTAACTCTGAAATTAACCAAATGTATCTTTTAAAGGGGTGATAGAATGCAAAACTGATTTTACCATCATTACCAACATGTCATAGTTGAATAACGACAGTTCGGTGGGTAAATAGGACATACATAGAAGCTCTAAAACCCATTGACACCTCTTTACTATGAAAAGCTCATATTTTGAAACAGACGCTGAAAACGGGCGAATCTCAACAAAGCTAGTTGCTTACGTAAGCCTCTCAAAACCTGAACCATTGTCACAGCCGTGGGTGTATTAAGAGAACAGTCACACCCCAACATTTACATAGGCTACACAACTGACCTGAGATCAGGTAGTCTTCTGAATCTAGTGTAACCGTGGTTAGTTAAACCCCAGGTTATTTCTAATTTGTTCTAAGAATTTAGCTGTATATAATGTATTTGTGTTTCTAAATGTGTCTCCCTAATTTAGAATTATAAATGTATTATTTTCCATGAGAAGGAAGCACCAAAAGCAGCTTTGTACTCTCACTAAAACCAGTCGGGATAAACTTGAATGTCTGAAGTCTGTTTTATGTGCTTTATGAATCTTGTGTTGTTATTCAAATTATTACTGTGTGTGAAATGCTTGATAACTGCTTGGTGCAGGCTAATTAGGTATTGAGCTAGTGTTAGGCCAGCAGAACTGTCATACAGCTTAACTTGTATGAGTATGTTAAATTCTTGGGGTGATGTAAATAGGTTACAGTATAAGCTGTATATTAAGGAAGCACTTTTTTGAAATGTTTATGTGAATTCATGTTATGTATACTGTGAGTTATGATGTTAAGAATTCATGCAAAACGAAGTAAAAGGACATTGTAGAGCAGTACAATTATTTAAGTATATACAAATGGACCTTATGTGGATTAGATTAATAATTATCTTGCCTGGCTGTCTAGGCTGTTTTTTTTTAGAGTCCTTCAATTGGGTCCTCAGTCCTCGGTTCCTCTGCCATCTTCTGCTGTCATCCATCTGCATCTCCATCCTGGTTGGTACTCACCTTCAGGAAAGGGATCATCCACGTCCACATCTCCATATCTTTACCTTGGACATTCACTGTGGAAGAGGGTGGTAGGACTTTTGAGTGCACTCATATTTTCCCTCACTTTAATTTCATTCTAGTCATTTGAACTTTTGGGACAAATATCTTTTTTTTATGCCTGAGATCTCAGAGGTTTTTATTTTGGTCCAAAATATAAAAATCAACAAAGGCACTTAAAGCAACTGTGTATTTTGAATCTAACTTCGAAATGATGATATAGATACTGAAGTATTATAATGTAGTATTCACTTTAATTTACTTATCTTGTTGAGATACTGTGTTGTGAAGGATTTTTGATTCACTGGGTCCAATATACTTCCTTTGAATTTGTCAGTCTGTTGTCGTGTGTATTATTTGGGGTAGATATTGCGGGTCTATTTCAACAATTAGGCAGGTAAAGCTCAGCAGTCTCCTCATCGAATCTAGAATTAAAGTCAACCCTCATTTTCCTATTTGATATTTAGTACCAGTCTTAAGGTGACAGGTGCAGGTAGGGGTTACACTAGGTCACGCAGATCTCTGCTATTCCATTACAAAATTCACTTCTGAAACTTTTTTATGTGAGAAATCAACCATGTAAAGCTCATATATGGGCCACTTTACGAAAATGGTGTGTTTGAGTGAGAGCACAGTCAGCGAGCTTGTTACGCCAGCAATCTGTTACCACAGGTTCCAGTTAATCTTTTAATGTGTGTAATTATAATGTGTTGAGTTATTTGAACAAACGATTGGGGAAATAAACGCCGCTTGTCCGTGAGTCTCATTGATAGAGCCTGCGGCTGGATGGAGCTCTATCAATGAGAGCTAGCTAGCCTCCTCTTAGAATTCCTCTGGAATTCACAAGAATTCATTAACTTTAAATCGGACACTGTTGTTAGCTTTATAACTGTAAATATACTAAAATACGCCAAAAAATGAAGCTAACTATCCGTGATTTGTAGCTACACAGCTAGGATTGAAGGGACAGTCACAGCTGATGAAACACCTAGCTAGTCTTCACAAATATTCATTAACTTGAAACCGGACACCGTTGTTAGCTTTATAAGACATTTAGTTAGATTTTGTATAAGTGGCGTGACATGTGTGTAACATGTGGTAAGAGATTGCTGGTGTAACAAGCTCGCTGACCCGCGCTCTCTCACACACGGGCCATTTAGCTAGCAGGAAGAGAGGAGATGCCGGCCCCGGAGCTCTGTCAGGGCAGAGGCGTTTGGTAGTAGTCCATCAGCCAAAAAACGGGACTTTGCGTGGTTATGAGGTGCTGTGAGCTGTCAGCCGGCCGGTAGAGCTCAATCGAGCTCACAGCAGGCCGGGACTGGAGGAAGGCAGGCCGGGCGGCGAGGCAGCAACACAGGCAGCTGAACTCTGACACACAGTCTTACCATATTTGCAATTAGCCATCCATTTTTCGTAAAACGGCCCATATTTGAGCTTTATATAGTTGATTTCTCGCTTAAAAAGTCTCAGAAGTGAATTTGGTAACAAAACATTGCAGTGTCTGGAATATGAGATTCTGTGTCTCTAATGTGTGTGTGTGGGGGATTCGCTCAACCAATCAGCACGCGTCTCTAATGTGTGTGTATGGGGGATTCGTCTCTAACCAATCAGCAATCGCGCGTCTCTAATGTGTATGGGGGTGTCAACCAATCAGGCGTGTCTCTAATTTGCTCAACCAATCAGTGCGCATCTATAATGTGTGTGTATGGCAACCAATCAACCAATCATCTAAGGACCATAAGGAGTGTGACATACCTTATATAATCATCTAAGGACCATTTTCTGTTGGTGGGAATGGAGAGAAGCTGCAGCAGCCTGTACCTGAGTGGAGCTGGGGGGAAACACCTGTGTGTGTGTGTGTGTGTGTGTGTGTGTGTGTGTGTGTGTGTGTGTATTCTGATGATGTGTGTCTCTTCCTGTCTCCACAGTTTGATTTAAAGTCAGCTTCTTCATCACTCTGAAGAGGAGATCTCAACACTTCAGGAGGACCAGGAGACCTCAAGATGGGGGGTGCAGAGTTACCACCAACAACAAGACCGAGAATAGACCTCTCTCCTCATCTCTCTGAATTAATGGATAAACTTAAAAAACATGCATCTTCATTCATCAGAGAGTTTGACAGCAGAAAAACAAATATGATCCAGATTGTTGAAAAGTTTGAGGGGATCGCTGATGAAGTCAGAAAGATGCAGGAGAAAACAGATAAAGTCAGAAGAGTAGGAACTGGTGCACTAGAAGTCTCAGCCATTGGCTTGCCGATTGGCTTACTTGCAGGCGGAGCAGGAGTAGCCGGAGCAGAAGCAGCAGGAGGGGCAGGAGTAGCATCAGCCTTTGTAGCAACATTATGGCCAAGTGCAGCAGCAGCAGCAGCAGCAGCAGCAGCAGGAGCATCAGTAATCGCAACAGCAGGAACAATAGGGGCAGTAATAGCAACAGGATCAGCCGTTTTTGTTGCTGGTGCAAATGTAACAAAAAAGAGATCAGAGAGTGGAAGTGTAAATAAAGTAAAACAGCTGGGGAAAGAGTTCATGGAGATGGTTGAACCGCTGAAGAAGGACCTGGAAGAAATCAAGAAGACGTGTGAGAAGTTGAAGCAAATATCAGTTGAACGTCAGGCTGGAAACACTCTGACACACATGAAGGACTTTCAGTTGATACTGTCTGAACTGGGGAGTAGTGATGGAGTATTGTCTTCTATGTGGAAAGTCTTAACACCTACAGCGACCCCTGAAGAGGACAGAAAGTTAAGAGTCTCCATCATCCAGTCAGATGATCTCTGTCAGGAAGTCATCAGTGACTTGAAGAAGATGAAGGAAGAACTCAAAGTCTTCACACAACAGTGAACATACACGCTGCAGTCTGAAGTAAGGATTAATGAGCTGTGTAGTAACGTAGCAGCGCCACAAGATGGCACCTGATGTACCGGGTGGGAACCCTGCACATGTTTCACAATAAAAGCCTGGATAGAAACTAAAGGATTCTGTCCAGAGGGCTTTTATTTTGAAACAGGAAGTGTTGAGTTTGTACTAACAGTATCATGCAGAAACATTTTCTTTCTTTTTTCTGATTTATTAGAATGAGATGATGTTTATATAAGCTGGATATTTGTGTATGTTTATCTCTTTTTTTGTTAGTTGTACCTTGTGTAGAGGTATCTGCAGGGGCGTAGGACTCTCTTTATGATAATGGGTGTCGCCTGTTTTTTTTGTTTGTTTTTAAGACAAATGTTTTTATTGATTTTTTTAATTACAGATTTTTTTGGGGGGCTTTTCCCTTTATTAGATAGTGACAGTGGATAGGCAGGAAAGGGGAGAGAGATGGGGGATGACACGCAGAAAGGGCAGCAGGTCGGATTCTAACCCGGGCTGCTGCAGGACTCAGCCAACATGGGGCGTTGGCTGAGTTTTCTGTCTTTGTATTACAATACAAAGGAACCAAACAAGGCACATCAATAAGTACAAATAGACAAAACAAGGCATGTTTGACTGTTACTATGTTAACTCTCATCATGGCGTTTAAGGAGAAGAAAAGAATAACACTAAGGAGTGACAAACATGTACATGCACAAGATGGACTCAAATCTCTGTTTTTATTCTCAGTTTATATTGTTCTGATCTTTTAATGTAATCAGTAGTTTGGTGTTTGGGCTCGGCTGCTGTAGAGCTGAACGATACGAGGAAAATATTTAACTGGGATTATTTAGACTGATGTTGCGATTGCGATATGATTCACAATATTGGAGGGAGTGATCACTTTTGTATCATTATTTTCATTTTCATTGAAAAATGTAAAAAAAATAAATAATTGAAGTGTGATTTTTTGCGAGAATCTGTACCGAACAAAGATGTTTTCTGTAGTCTGTAGGAGAGGATTTGTAAGTCTTACTTTAGAATGGTTTGACACATATTTTTCCTTTTGATTATTACACTAGTCCATATTGTGATCATATTGTCTTTAACCCTTGTGTTTGTTTTTCCGGTCAACATTTTTAAATTGTAATTTTGTCTTTTTCGACACTTTTTTCGATGTTTTTGTTGATTTTTTTTCTGACGTTTGTTTTTTTCCAACGTTTTTGAAGCTTTTTCCCAATTTCTTTGTCACTTTTCTCAACAATATTTTGTCATTTTTTTTGTATATTTCTGATATAGAAACTTTTTTTGGAAAATGGGTCAAATTAGACCCAAGGACAACCGGAGGGTTGTGATTTGGATATTGCACAATAGTTCATATTGTGATTTTGATAAAATTGTGATTAATTGTGCAGCCCAATGCTGCTGCAACTCTGTAATATTTCCTGTTGGGATTAAGATAAAGTTCTTCATCCATCTGATACTGTGTTTTATTTAGTTTCTGTCCCCTTTGAATGTTTGTATTTTACCATGATAAAAGTCCTGATTATTTACATGGAGTCTGGTGATTTCAGGCTGTTTTTCCTACATTTGTTGTTGATATATTTCTTGTTTTATGATTTTATTTCATGTTGATTTGGGTTTTGTCTTCTTATTGGTCACCATCTATATATATATATAGATAGATAGATACATAGATAGATGGTCTGTGATTATCCTTCCTTTATATATTATAATATTAGTCTAAATAATTCATAATTTCTGCTTTTTTTTAAATCAAGAATTGGGTCATTTCCTATAAATGAGGTTTATTGACCATGAATTCCAAAAGTAAGTGTAAAACTTGGTAATAAGTTTGTTAGTGGTGTCTTATACAAGGTAGTGAAACGAAGCATTAAACGTCAAAAAAAGCGCCAAAACATTGAAAAAAGAGACAAAAGCCTCAGAAAAAGTGTTGATTTCCAGTTTTGACCGGGAGGACCAGCGTGCAAGGGTTAACAAGATCCATTGTTGTTGTTGTTGTTTAATATATATAGTTATATTTCTATATTTATGTCAGGGCCAAAGCAATGAGGAGAACAGGAGTTTTCATTTTATTAACATTAAAAAATGCTAAACAATATAAACCAAGAACTTAATATCTGTGCTTTTTAAAAGATGTCAACAGGGCTGGACTGGGGCAAAAAATCGGCCCTGGCATTTTTGGCCCAGGCGGCCCACACCCACCGTGATTGGTCAGACACATTCCCTGCAGACAGTCCTCTTAAAATATGCATGCATTCTCTGATATGAGTTGCCTAGTGTTCTGGGTTCATGTCATAGTTTTGGATCCTTCAAGAGGGGTCTTAAGACTTATCTGTTGATCTTACACTTAAATAATGAATTCATTCTTAGAGTTATGATTTGTATATTTATGGTATTTTTCTTATTTGTTATTATTGATATTTGATATTGTATTACCATTATTGTTATTATTACTATTTTGCTTAATACTGACTTAGCAACTTTAAAAACAGTTTACTGTTCATTTTGCTGTTAATGTCGCTTTGGACACAAGTGTCTGCTAAATACTATAACCATAATATAGCCTTACCCTTCCCAAAAGCCAAAAATTAAGCTGAGAGTAGTACTAAATTCCCTGGAAAAGAGCACCAATACAAGAGAAGCTAATTAAGCCATTCAAGGAACACTGATGCTCGTATCAACACTGATTTTATAGATCACACAGACTTTTCAGTTAGCCAACAGGCTAACCGCTAGCATTTTCAATATAAGCTTAAACAGTTAGGTTACCTGACAGCCACTAACTTTAATGTTACAGACAAACTGATTGTTGTTGTTATGGCGTGAGACACACACACACACACACACACACACACACACACACACAACACACACACACACACAAACACACACACACACACACACACACACACACACACACACACACACAGCCTCCCTCCCTTCCTGAGAATCCCTGTTGATTTGCCTACTCCTTACCACATCGTCGTCTACTCTCTCTTCCATCTTTTCCTCCCTCGCTCCCATGGCCCTGTCATGGTCACTCTCCTCCTCCTCGGCTTCTTCATGTCACGTCATGATGCTGTTTCTCCTTCTCTGTATAGCCAGCCACCCTCCTCCTCCTCCTCCTCCTCCTCTACTTCAGGTAATGCTGATGTTGCAGCAGCTACTACAGCCCCAAACATGTCAGAAATGTTAGCACATTTTGAGGAAGCCTGGAGGAAGGTCTAGTAGTCTCTCATAGCCAACTCTATCTCTACAGAGCTGTGGAGGAAGGTCTAGTAGTCTCTCATAGCCAACTCTATCTCTACAGAGCTGTGGAGGAAGGTCTAGTAGTCTCTCATAGCCAACTCTATCTCTACAGCACTGTGGAGGAAGGTCTAGTAGTCTCTCATAGCCAACTCTATCTCTACAGAGCTGTGGAGGAAGATCTAGTAGTCTCTCATAGCCAACTCTATCTCTACAGCACTGTGGAGGAAGGTCTAGTAGTCTCTCATAGCCAACTCTATCTCTACAGCACTGTGGAGGAAGGTCTAGTAGTCTCTCATAGCCAACTCTATCTCTACAGCACTGTGGAGGAAGGTCTAGTAGTCTCTCATAGCCAGCTCTATCTCTACAGAGCTGTGGAGGAAGGTCTAGTAGTCTCTCACAGATGCATTCTGGGATAAGGGAGAAAACACTCTGTGTTACAGCTAGCTGTAAGTCCTGGCATACACCACGTGTCCCTTGATGTATCCAACACAATCATCCACTCATCCACACGCCCGTTTTAAGATTTAAAAACACACAAAAAATGTATTCCAAAGAGTCACAAGGAAAAGTTCCACAGGATGATGCAAATAAAAACTTGGAAACAGACCTGATCTGAAAACAGCTAGCCCCACCTCCACCTGATCCTTTTACCTTCTAACAGACCCAATACACCCCCATGTGTTCTCTTAAAGCCACAGCAACTTAAAGCCACATTTACCAAAATGAGTGAAAATAGTCTATAAAATGTAAACTATCAAATCCAATAAAAATGTCTTGTCCATTACACAGTTATTAACTATAAATGTACACATCTAATAGGTGTACTATAAACCTAAATTATGTCAAAGAACCACAATAAACAACAAGACAGCTTTTGCCTCATACTCTCTGGGTTGTTGACATTTCTTTAAACCAATCACATGGTCTTTGGCTGCGCCGAGCTCCAGATGCAGTGACAGTGGCTCTGCTAAATAGTCTGAGGAAGGAACTGGTTCAAAAGAAAACTTCTCATCCAATGTTAAATGAAGTTAACTGTTGACACAATCCAGTAACGTGAGATATTTAAATGAGCTGATTCATGGTTAAACCTCATTGGCTCTTACCAGTGTATCTCTGTGTGTACTTCGTCCACAGCAATCCCACCAATCAGTCCCAAAACCTCCCAGTTAGAGAGGAAACATATTTTTATACATTTTTATAATCATTCCCTGAAAGAACCGAGCAGGCCTGTCTTGTTGTTCCGTCTAAATCTTTTTCATAACTTGATATTTTCAGTGTGTAACGTTGCTCAGAGGTTCAGGTTCATGTTGAAATGTCTCTGTTTGAAGTGAACACGGACACAAGGAAGCTGAAGGTGAGGGACATCCTGCTCAACATCTGGAGGAACCGGAACCATCTGGTAGGTGAACCGTCATCGATATATCATTTTATTTTATGATGTTTCTATTTTCTCTATTCCTGTGATGGCTGTGATAGTTTTTAGGGTTGTTTCAACATATTAGATTGTACCACTTAGTTCAGGTCATTTTATTATATTTAATTTAAATTGTATTCATATATTTATAGTGTTCATGAGAAGACAGATTTCATTGCATTCTCTGTGTTCTCGGTCAGTTGGTGGTCAGGTGGGATTGGTCCTGAGGGAGGAGAGCTGCACTGTGATTGGCTGATCCCTGTTTACAGATATTACCGATTCATAGTAAATATGTTCCTGTAAGTAAAGATTTCCTCTGTTAATTACAAGAATATATTTATAAATAAAAACATATTTACACTGTAAAAGAAGAAATTATGAATATGAAATGAAAAATTTGGCATAATGTCATTTAAATTAGGTTTATTGACCATGAATTAAAAAAAAATTGAAAAGAGGGACACAAACGTTTAAAAAAGTGCCAAAAGCATAACAAAAGCGACACAAAGGTCAGAAAAAGTTCCAAAAAAAAGCACTTTTCAATTTTGACCCAGAATGACTTCATGGACGATGGTGAAGACAACACGAGGGTTACAATCAAATGTTTCCAGCTGATAATGAATGAAGAGCTCAGGCTGTAGGTGGGGAGGAAGTAGAAGGATGCGGTCGGGCCTGCTAGCCCGGCTAAGGAAACTAAAACACAGTTGGCCACTGCTGAGACTCCTGTTCACCAACGCATGGTGGGTCACACACAAAATAGATATATATACGCTACAAATACACACGGAGCTGCTTTGTGATGATTATTACTGAAAGCCTGAACACACTCATCATCGGCCCGGCCTCGAGACACAAATCCAGACAGGCTTAATTAACGGTTAATGAACATGATTTATTATGCCTCAATGGTGCAAAAATAACTTCTGTAATAAAATATAATCTGTAACAACCTGTAACAAAATAATATCTCTTTTAAAATAAATAAATACATAATATGAAATAATGTATAAATATGACCTCTTCTGTGTTAGAAAATCCAGCTTCAACAAAATATCTCTTAATACCTTTTCAATGTAATAAGATAAATAATAAAGACATTAAAACACAGCTTTGCACACGGTGCACTCTGCCTCCCACTGGCCGGTCCCGACCAGGACGGTACGTGGGTTCAGTTCAACTGTTAGCTGCACTTGTTTTATGGTTGTTATGGTTAGGCTCCACGCAGAGCTTTCACCGTAGCCTGATGGTAATACTTACATACTGCTGGTGTGTATTTATTTATTATTTAGTGTGTGTGTGTGTGTGTGTGTGTGTGTGTGTGTGTGTGTGTGTGTGTGTGTGTGTGTGTGTGTGTGTGTGTGTGTGTGTAAATGGGCAGAAAGTATTATAAAATGTAAATACTGGACTAAAGTAAAGTAGCTCAGAGCTGTGCAGTAGTTGAGTAAATGTACTTAGTTACTTTCCTCCTCAGAGCTGTGCAGTAGTTGAGTAAATGTACTTAGTTACTTTCCTCCTCAGAGCTGTGCAGTAGTTGAGTAAATGTACTTAGTTACTTTCCTCCTCTGAGTATCATTATTCTACATAAAGAACAAGTTGCTCCAGGAAGAGAAAGAGACTTTAGCTCCTCCTGCTGCTGACTCCTCTGAACTGCAGCTTTCATCACTCCCTTCATCTTCTCTTTTCTACATTATTTATTTTTTTTTTTTAACATTTATCTTGACAGCTGAAGACAGGAAAGGGGCGAGGGGGGGGGGAGGACATGTCAGCAAAGGGCCGCGCTCTAACAGGTGAGTTACCCAGGCACCCCCCCTTTTTCTACATTTTTTTTCATTTAGTTTTTTCACTTTTTTTCTTTTTTTTTGCCACTTTTCTGTAATATTTTGTGCCTTTCTAAGCATTTCTTACACTTTTTCTGATGTTTTTGTGGCTATTTTTGCAGTTTCGGGGTGTTTCTGATGTTCTTCTCACATTTTCATTGTCATTTGATTTATTTTGTTCTTCTTCGTTTTACTGTCACTGGGTCTTATTTTTAGTTGTTTTTGTAGTTTGTCTGTAAAAGCTGCTTTGCATTACACCTAAATTTCCCACAATGCAACTGGACGGACTCAGGTTTCTCAGACTCTCGTCACGCCTTCAACAGCCAGGGTTCAGATTCCAGTTCCTCCTCTTCTTCCTACTCCTCCTCCTCCTCCTCCTGTAATGGGAAAATTACATTTAAGCACAATTCCTTATATTTTTATGTTTAATTCGTCCTTTACTTCTCTCACAAATGCTGAAAGAGTTTATCTCATTTCCCACATGCAGATTTTGATTCTAACTTTGTGAGACATCCAGTCTGGAACATTATGTGAGCTGTTAGCCTGAACCGATAAAGGTACAAGGTCACCCTAAAACTATCTCATGTTGTCCCATGCCAGTTAAGATGTAACGGGGGGGTGAAAGTCATACAGGGAGGAGGAGGTGAGATGACTCCAAGATGTCTCTTGTATTTCTCTGATTGTCTTCATGTGTATCAGATTGCCTGTCAAAATTGTTCATCATACTAATCTAAGTGTGTGTGTGTTGTCACTCTGAAGGTGTATATAAGTCTGGTGTTCTGTTCACTCATTGGAGGAACTGACTCCACACTGGGCTGAGGCCTTTTGTGAAATCATGTTGATCCTATATTTGCAAATATATCTTTTTTAATAAAATACAAAAACCCAATTCGGTTTTAGTCTCAGACTGTCTTATTTGTTTCAATTTACTAAACTCTGAAAACTCTTGCCCCTGCTGCAAAGGAAACTTCCACGACACTGGTCTACCTCCTGCCACCACCTCCAAGTGGAAAGAAGGGAGCTGTCAAAATCAGTATCCAAGAAGCTGTGGATCGTGTAGTGAAGTTTCATAAGTGTATCCTGATTTTTTTTTAAACCATCCAATATGCAGTAGTATAACCCAACAAAACAGACATGTTTTGGCTAATTATTGTAACTTTCACTTGATAAAAGGGAAGGTAGCGATGCGGTAGCATGTTCAACATGCATACTGGATAGAACAAACCTCAGTTAGGAAATATCTGAATCTAAATCTCTTCCAAAACTCCAGCACTTAGACAAGTGATGTCACACAAATACCAGAATAAATTGCAAGTGATGATATGTAAACACAACAGTTTGCGACAACTTCTTATAGGATAGAGTTCAGTTGAAGTTCCTTGTTTAATTCTTCAGAATGAATGGTGTGGAGGTAATTATTTTTGCAATGCACCAGTTTCTTTTCAGTGTCATCTCCAGGTTGGGGCCTTGTGAAAATAAAATCAATAAAAATGTTATGTGTAGTAATACTTCTTGTCATCCTACAGTCATGTCGCAGCCTTCAGGAACACTCATCCATGAATACTACATTGCGATGGATAATGTGCTCCTTCCCTGCAAGGCCAGGTCTTCCCTCTCAGCCTTTGATGAACTTTTCAAGGCACATGATGTGTTTGGTGTCTCCTATGACCAGGCCTTGAACACCATGTTCACATTTGTGCAGACCACCATCTACAACATTGACATTGGGCTCTCTCCCGAAACTCCCAGAGTCAAGGACCTCAGGGCAAAGCTAATCAACTGAACTTGTGATGTTTAGATGCTTTGTCTGCAAATCCCCTTTTCCCAGCATTCAGCAGTTGGTCCGCCATCTCAAAATTTTCCATGCCTTTTTTCCTGGTAAGCAGTTTCAATTGTTATGTGACCAGAATGGATGTCGTCACAGATTTTGCACTCTCAGGCTTCAGAAAACATCTTCACTGCAAGCATAATGCTGAAAGTCTAGATCCAGCTGATAATGAACCAGTTACTCCTTCTGTTGTTGTACATGATCAGCGAACAGTGTCAACTTTAATTTCAGAGCAACCAGTGAATTCTCAAAGCTGTATTGAGAACAGGCAGCATACCCAAGAAATGTGTGCATCCCTTATCGCAAAACTCCAAAGCAGTGGTGTGGCTACTAATGTTGTAAAGACAGTTGTTGCAAATATGGAGGAGCTTGTAGAGGAATTGCATTCAACTGTTAAAGAAGATGTGGTAAAATTACTACCTGATGAGAGCATGAGAACAAAATTTGATGAATATTTTTGACAGACTTGAAAATCCATTTAGCAAACTTAACACTGAGACAAAAAATGGAAAAAATATTTCAGTGAGAAATGTGGTCTTGTAGAACCTGTTGAGGTCGCTCTAGGAGTGAGGTATGACACCAGAAGGAATCTGGCACATACGAACAAGTTCCTGTAACAGACAAATTTGTGTACATTCCTCTATTGGAAACACTGAAGTTCATATTCAACAACAAGGAGATTTGTGATCATATTTTGCAGCCTTGCGAGAAAACAGGAGTTATAAAGATTTCTGTGATGGGAACTATTTTAAAGATCACCCCCTTTTCTCTAAAAAAACCAAACTCTCTCCAAATACAGATATTCTATGATTGAAATGGCAAACCCACTTGGATCCAAGCATGGTATCCATAAGATTGGAAGTATATACTTTGTTTTACTAAATCTGTCTCCAAAGATAAACTCAGCTCTTATGAATATTCATCTTCTGGCACTTTTTCACACTGCAGATGTAAAGAAGTATGGATTTAATACCATCTTGGAGCCTCTTGTACATGATCTGAAAGTCCTTGAGTGCACAGGAGTGGAAGTTCCTTTCTCTGATGAACCAGTTTGTGGCACAATTGCTCAAGTAACTTGGGACAATTTGGGATTGCACACACTACTTGGGTATGTTGAATCATTCACTGCAAACTATTTTTGCCATTTTTGCCTGGTAGACAAACAGACCTCGCAGACAGTTTTCAGTGATGATGATCCAAGAATAACATTCCGCAATAAAGCACTCCATGCTCAGCATTGCAATGACCTCATGGCAGATCCTACACTAGCATCGACATTTGGAGTGAAGCAAACTTGTTTACTCAATGATCCACAATACTTTAATGTTTCTGACAACTATGCTGTAGACATTATGCACGACATATTGGAAAGAGTGGGGCAATTTGAGCTTAAGTTGCTTTTTGGTTCTAAATATTTTATCCTATATATATATATATATATATATATATCCAAGACAGATGTTTGTAACCGGATATATTCATACAATTATGGCTTTGTTGAGCGAAAAAACCGACCAACCAGAATCAATTTTGAGCAGACAGGAAACAGCATTGGTCTTAATGCAATTCAGACATTTTGCTTGATCCGGAATATGCCGTTGATATTTGGAGATGTTGTACAAGAAGGAAATGCACACTGGAGACTCTTGCTACTTCTGTTGCAAATTATGAACATCATATTTTCTCCAGTTGTTACTGAGGGCATGACTGTATGTCTGAAGCATCTCATTGTTGAACATCATCAAATTTTCAAAGAGCTTTATCCACATCGCAAAATGATTCTTAAACATAATTTCATGACTCATTATCCCAGGTCCATTCGAAAAATAGGTTCAATTCTTCATGTTTGGACAATGAGATATGAAGCCAAGCATAGGTTTTTCAAGAACACAGTCAAAAATTTAACAAAGTCGTTGGCTAAAAAACATCAGATGTCTATAGCATTTCATTGGGAATCAACACCTTTCAAAAGTATTGACTGTGGGCCAGTGAAAACTGTTAAGCTCAATGCCCTAGCAAATGGTGAGCTAATTGCTGAAGAACTACAGGTTGACTTGGACTGTGAAGTTGATGTGACATCTTGGATCACATGTTTTGGGACAGAATATCGTCCAGGCCTTCTGGTTTGCTCAAACATAGAGGATTTGCCAGTATTTAGCCTGATAAGAGACATTGTTTCACATAATGGAGACTATTTTCTTCTAGTAGAGAACTTTGAGACACTTTGTTTTGCAGAACATTTTCCTTCTTTTCATGTGAGACAGGGAAATGACGAAAATGTTTCAGTGCTAAAAGTTGATGAGTTGTGCTTGTTTAAGCCATTTGATCTGCAGACAACTTATGGTTTTGACAGAGATGACCAGTATGTGGTGCCTGTGCATGTGTTGCTGTAAGAAACTTGCTTGATTGGTTGCTAATCTTTTTATTTATTTTTTTACACGAGAAAAATGCTTACCCTTGTCATTCTCTTCACATTCAAGTTGTTAGTTACGTTGTCTAAATGTAAAACTAAATGTGATTCTTGATTTAGAATAATGAAAGATTAACTGCACTGTAACAACAGCAAAAATAAAAATATTTTCAAGAATCTAATGTGTAGACTGTTCATTCCTGAAGTGATGATAATTCACCTCAAAGGTGTTGGGTGTACACCAGTCAGAGTACATTCTCACTCTAGAAATATTAAATAATCAGCTCTGCAAAGTGCTACAAAGCACTGACTTGGAGTACTTTCTGGGGGTTCTAGGTTTACACTGCAGGTGTTGGGAAGCACTGAAAGAGTGCCCAAAAGAAACACTAATAGAGTACATTTGCACTCTCAAAGTGTTCAAATGTAACTCTTAATTTGGAGTATATATTTTGCACTTTTGGCAGTGTTGAGTGAACACCGAACTCTTGGACCTATATATACACCGAAATGGGTGTTAAATGTACACCTATAGAGTACAATGTACACTGTGATTTTTGCTGTGTACAGTTAAAGAGGTATTCACCTACATTATATTCAGGGACCTCCTGCAAAGCTGCCTGACTCGATTGGTGGGCTGTAAGCGATGTCTCTGTTAGTCCTGTGTCTTCAGACCCTTCTCCTAATTCTATGGCATGGATTGTCTAGAGGTATAACAACATATTTATTTGGTTAAATAAAGACACACACACACACACACAACACACACACACACACACCTCATCAGATGTCTTTTGTAAAGGGGTATCCTTTTGTTCCCTCTCAATGGAGACACTCGGGGGCTGGTAGGGCTTTGGTGTACTATGTGTGAAATCACACTTAGACGACGACAAATGCAAGGACGCTAAGTCTTTGGTAGCTGTTAGTTGCTAAAACAAAGGAAAATCCTTTTTACCAATATATACATTATATTAAAAAAGCTTTTATAACACAATGTAAATATATTCTGCTAAATACAAAGGGGTTTCTCACCTCTGCAGCTGTGTTAGGATCATAAGATACAGTGAGATGAGACCGGAACAAGGGAAAGGCGGCTTCTTTTGGGCGGGAAACCTTTCTGATATGGCTTCTCAACCTGCAATCAGCATTAGATTAGAAAAAAACTTTTTTTTAAATACAAAGCAGTATTTTACTGTTTTTCTTTTCAACTCACATCAATAGATCTCTTCTTAGGCTTGCGTAGACATCCGTTTCTGCTCCACAGGGGTGACTGTGTGAAATCGTCCTCAGGCGTCAAATGCAATGACACCAGGTATTCGGTCGCCGTTAGTTGCTAAAACAAAGGAAAATCCTTTTTACCAATATATACATTATATTAAAAAAAGCTTTTATAACACAATGTAAATATATTCTGCTAAATACAAAGGGGTTTCTCACCTCTGCAGCTGTGTTAGGATCATAAGATACAGTGTCCGGGTAAGGCGAGTCTGGAACAAAGGAAGGGCGGCTTCTTTTCAGTGGGAAACAGTCCGGGTATGGCTTCTCAGCCTGAAATAAGCATTAAATTAGAAAAAAAGCTTTTTTTTTTAAATACAAAGTAGTATTTTACTGTTTTTCTTTTCAACTCACCTCAATAAATTGCTTCTTAGGCTTACGATGGCGAATGTTTTTAGGGGTAGCAGCTTTCACAGAGAGGGGTATAGAAGCACATGGCCTTTTTTCAAGGTTGATTTCAGCCACATGGGCTACAGCGTAGCCATCGCCCTTACGGATCCTTTGTTCAGGGGCTGATTGTCTAGACACAGAATATATATATATATATATATTAGATGACTAGAAACACGGTGATTAAATAGTAATAAATATTACATCCCGAAAGAGATAAATAGACCGTAAATACCTGTTTGCAACGTTCTTATTCCTTATTAGAAGGGCCTTTTGTTTTATGTTCTGTCGTGTTGGGGTCTGTAGGATTGGGCTACACCACGCTTTTTAAAAACAAAAAACAAAATGAATGAAAACCCAGTACTAAATCAATTAATGCTGTAGTGTATAATATATTTATAGGTTTTTACCTTGTGGTATGATTGTTTCATCAACTAACACAGCCACATTGTCCCAGCTCTTTGTAGAATCACCTAATGACGCAAACTACATTATACAACAAAAAAAAAAATGTTTTTAAGTCACAAATGACTGAATGAATTAAATACCTTACAATAAGCTTTTTTTAAATTTACTCACCAAACGCAGCCATTTCTGTAGAAACGAAGCCTCTTTTCTTCAGAGGTCTTTGTTGAGGAAGACTGAGAAAACGAGGGAAAAGTTTTAGCTAGCTAGAAAATGCAGGTAAAAAAGTGAGCAGTCAGCCTTGAAAACAAGGGGTTTTTAAACACCACAAACCACCCCCTTTATGACGATTTAACACCCACAACAATAGACCTCACATTTACAAGCTAACCTCTGGTCTAACACGAGTTTTTTAACACTTTTTTTAACTAGCGTCATATGGTACAACCCACCCGCATCACGAACACACGGTCAGTTTTAGCTAATTCATGAATGACTGAATGCATTAAATATCTTTCAACATCCTTAAACACAAGATGTGTTTTTTTAAATCTACTTACCACTTGTAGGTATTGTTGAAAAAAACGAAACAGCATTGCTTTCACCAAGAAGAATTAAAAAGTGAAACTCCAGAGGGCTTTTTTGATGTGGAAAAAACGTGGTAGCAAGCTAGCTCCCAGACTAGCTAACAAAGCATCTAAAAAGAGCTAGATAGCATGAAACAAAAGGCTAAACAGGGCACTGCTGAAAAACGACCCTCGTTGTTCTCACCAAAACATAAGACAAACTCCAGATGGCCTTTTGTTGCAAAAAAATGAAACGTGGTAAAAAGTGAGCTACACGCCTACGCTCTATGACCGAGTGTCCTCCGTCGTTAGCTGGACAGCTACGTCTGTGAGAGGTAGCCTCAGCTCAAGGGCACAAGACCCCTGTTGCGGGGGAGTCGTACGACCGTGATACCTACGTCATAACGTTCGCGAGAGGAGCTCCCATATTCGGCCGCTAGATGGCGCTCGCGGTGTGCTGACGTTCGACCGCTACGTCATTACGCTCGCGGTATGCGCGCGCAGCTTCGACGATAAGATGCATAGACATAATATTATGCATAGACATCTATATTATGTCTATGATATTATGTCTATGATTAGATGCACTACCATATTCAGCCGCTAGATGACGATCGCGAGTACCGACGTTCGGCCGCAACGTCATCACGCATGCTCATATCATCAGATAGCATGGCAAGAATGCGCGTGCGTGTGATGATGTCACACATGCACGTGCAATCTTACCATGTAATTACTACTGTCATGTTAATGTCAGTTTTAATGTTTATACTTAAGATGTACAGTATGTATGAAAAATATTTAGTATTAGTACATTAATCAGTTTTCAAACATTTGTGTGTGTGTGTGTGTGTGTGTTGTGTGTGTGTGTGTGTGTGTGTGTTTGTCAGCAGTCAGTAATAACTATGTAAACCCCCATCTAGCTGCCTTGTTATCCTGAGTGACCTGACCCATTAAGCCAAACTAACTAAACCCAAATAATAACACCTAGTTAAGTACATCTAGCTAACTCCAGCTCACGAACTAAGGTCACTAGATGACAACACCTGGATGAATACATCTAGCTTACTAGCCCTGGCTATAAAAAAAATAAATGCAGGTAAACTGGTATATTGGTACAAGTGGGAATGTATTTACTGTGTTTCAAGTGAAGGCAACATGTGTCTCAATTCACACCAAGACAAAGTACTACATAATACTATATATCTCTGTTATCTATTAGTTTTGAGTGCGGTCACATATCTAAACTTACCTTTGACTTTCTTTTGTTGTCGTGCAGCATCAGTGTTCTCGTGCAGGGCTGGACTGGGACAGAAAATCGGCCCTGGCATTTTTGGCCCAGGCGGCCCACACCCAACATGATTGGTCAGACACATTCCCTGCAGACAATCCTCTGAAAATATGCATTCATTCTTAGAGTTATGATTTGTATATTTATGGTATTTTTATTATTCATATTTGATATTGTATTGCCATTATTGTTATTATTACTATTTTGCTTAATATTGGCTTAGCAACTTTAAAAACAGTTTACTGTTAATTTTAACTATTGTAAGATTCATATTTTCTGTGTCAAGTGTCTGCTAAATACTATAACCATAACTATAACCCTTCCCCAAAGCTACAATAAAGAGTAGTATATGCCCTGGACAAGAGCACCAATACAAGAGAAGCTAATTAAGCCATTCAAGGAACACTGATGCTCGTATCAACACTGATTTTATAGATCACACAGACCTTTCAGCTAGCCAACAGGCTAACCGCTAGCATTTTCAATATAAGCTTAAACAGTTAGGTTACCTGACAGCCACTAACTTTAATGTTACAGCCAAACTGATTGTTGTTGTTATGGGGCACGCGCGCGCGCGCACACACACACACACACACACACACACACACACACACACACACACACACACACACACACACACACACACACACTAAGCCTCCCTCCCTGAGAGTCCCTGTTAATTTGCCTACTCCTTACCACATCGTCATCTACTCTCTCTTCCATCTTTCCCTGTCATGGTCACTCTCCTCCTCCTCATCTTCTTCCCTGTCATGATGTTGTTTCTCCTTCTCTGTATAGCCAGCCACCTCTCCTCCTCCTCCTCCTCCTCTTCTTCCTGTTATTTAGCTTCTCTGTATAGCCAGCCACCTCTCCTCCTCCTCTACTTCAGGTAATGCTGATGTTGAAGCTACTACAGACCCACACATGTCAGAAATGTTGGCACATTTTGAGGAATCCGTCTGTAGATTCTTAATCTTTTTCTCCTGTAATTAGCTCTGTACCTCCCTTGCGTTTTGGTGAGTCGTTTGTCCATTTTAACGTAGATGCTAAACTTCCAGCATAACTATTACAGCTCGTGTCTCAGGGCCGGGAGGCGTGGCCATAGTGGGATTCGTCAATTTGCGGCCCGGAGTGGGAAAGGGGTTCCTGGATTTGATTGGGTCAGGCCAGTGCCAATAAAGAAGATTAACCAATGGGCCACTGTCAGTGCTTTATGGGCCAGCCTGGCAATAAAATAAAAAAGGCCTATTTATATCGGCGATTCGGCCCCAAAGTGCGTAGGCCCAGGAAAATGCCCGGTATGCCAGATGTCCAGTCCAGCCCTGTTCTTGTGACTTAAACGCATATTGTGTGTTTGACATTTATGATGAAAATATGATCAAGCAACCATCAAGTGAAGGCAAAATGTGTCGCAATAAGAAGTAGAGAATAATTTGAACTTACCTTTTGTAGTGTTTTTCCTGTTATAATATATCAATACTATGGAGTTATTACTGTGATAGTTATTTGTTTTATCGAATGTCTTTTTTTGTGGATTGTGTTATGATAGTTTCTGTGTTTCTGTGTCTGTGTGTGTGTGTGTGTGTGTGTGTGTGTGTGTGTGTGTGTGTGTGTGTGTGTGTGTGTGTGTGTGTGTGCATGTATAGTCAGTCCTACCTGGCCTCGGGTGATGAAGAAGTCCTCAGGTTGTGTTTAAAAATGCAAATGAGGCATTATGATGCTAACTTGTGACGCACACACGTGTATGTGGGTGTGTGCGTGTGTGTCTGTGTATGTGTGTGTGCGTCTGTGTGTGTGTGTGTGTGTTTTGTGTGCTAAAATCTTAATGTGTAAAGTAACTAGTAACTAAAGTAACTAGTAACTAAAGCTGTAACAGATGAATGTAGAGGAGTAACTAAAGTAACTAGTAACTAAAGCTGTAACAGATGAATGTAGCGGAGTAACTAAAGTAACTAGTAACTAAAGCTGGAACAGATGAATGTAGTGGAGTAACTAAAGTAACTAGTAACTAAAGTAACTAGTAACTAAAGCTGGAACAGTTGAATGTAGAGGAGTAACTAAAGTAACTAGTAACTAAAGCTGGAACAGTTGAATGTAGAGGAGTAACTAAAGTAACTAGTAACTAAAGCTGGAACAGATGAATGTAGCGGAGTAACTAAAGTAACTAGTAACTAAAGCTGGAACAGATGAATGTAGCGGAGTAACTAAAGTAACTAGTAACTAAAGCTGTAACAGATGAATGTAGCAGAGTAACTAAAGTAACTAGTAACTAAAGCTGGAACAGATGAATGTAGCGGAGTAACTAAAGTAACTAGTAACTAAAGCTGTAACAGATGAATGTAGCAGAGTAACTAAAGTAACTAGTAACTAAAGCTGGAACAGATGAATGTAGCGGAGTAACTAAAGTAACTAGTAACTAAAGCTGTAACAGATGAATGTAGCAGAGTAACTAAAGTAACTAGTAACTAAAGCTGGAACAGATGAATGTAGCGGAGTAACTAAAGTAACTAGTAACTAAAGCTGGAACAGATGAATGTAGCGGAGTAACTAAAGTAACTAGTAACTAAAGCTTTAACAGATGAATGTAGAGGAGTAAATAAAGTAACTAGTAACTAAAGCTGTAACAGATGAATGTAGTGGAGTAACTAAAGTAACTAGTAACTAAAGCTGTAACAGATGAATGTAGAGGAGTAAATAAAGTAACTAGTAACTAAAGTAACTAGTAACTAAAGCTGTAACAGATGAATGTAGTGGAGTAAATAGTTTAATATTTCTCTCTGAAATGTAGTGGAGTAGAAGTAGAAACTGGCATGAAAAGAAAAGACTCAAGTAAAGTACAAGTACCTCAACATCTGGCATGAAGTACAGTACTGGAGTAAATGTACTTAGTTACATTTCAACAGTACTCTAACCTACTACAGAGTCTCCTGCTCCTGAAGAAACATTTGACCTACTTTTTGTTTTTAAAATGCTGCTGAGTCAAAGAAGAACAAAATGTCGGGAGTTCACGGGACCGACCCCACAAGGCACACACAAGGCACCAACTGACAACTACGGTTTAAACCAACAGTCATAAAACCTGCTAACTATTTAGACAATCTGTAATCTGTGTAACTAGTTAGACCATCTGTAATCTGTAATCTGTGTAACTAGTTAGACCATCTGTCATCTGTGCAACTAGTTAGACCATCTGTAATCTGTAATCTGTGTAACTAGTTAGACCATCTGTCATCTGTGCAACTAGTTAGACCATCTGTAATCTGTGTAACTAGTTAGACCATCTGTAATCTGTAATCTGTGTAACTAGTTAGACCATCTGTAATCTGTAATCTGTGTAAATAGTTAGACCGTCTGTCATCTGTGTAACTAGTTAGACCATCTGTAATCTGTGTAACTAGTTAGACCATCTGTAATCTGTGTAAATAGTTAGACCATCTGTAATCTGTGTAACTAGTTAGACCATCTGTAATCTGTGTAAATAGTTAGACCGTCTGTAATCTGTGTAACTAGTTAGACCATCATTAATCTGTAATCTGTGTAACTAGTTAGACCATCATTAATCTGTAATCTGTGTAACTAGTTAGACCATCTGTCATCTGTGTAACTAGTTAGACCATCTGTAATCTGTGTAACTAGTTAGACCATCTGTAATCTGTAATCTGTGTAAGTAGTTAGACCGTCTGTAATCTGTGTAACTAGTTAGACCATCTGTAATCTGTAATCTGTGTAACTAGTTAGACCATCTGTAATCTGTAATCTGTGTAACTAGTTAGACCATCTGTCATCTGTGCAACTAGTTAGACCATCTGTAATCTGTAATCTGTGTAACTAGTTAGACCATCTGTAATCTGTGCAACTAGTTAGATCATCTGTAAACTGTGTAACTAGTTAGACCATCTGTAATCTGTAATCTGTGTAACTAGTTAGACCATCTGTCATCTGTGTAACTAGTTAGACCATCTGTAATCTGTGTAACTAGTTAGACCATCTGTAATCTGTGTAAGTAGTTAGACCGTCTGTAATCTGTGTAACTAGTTAGACCATCTGTAATCTGTAATCTGTGTAAGTAGTTAGACCGTCTGTAATCTGTGTAACTAGTTAGACCATCTGTAATCTGTAATCTGTGTAACTAGTTAGACCATCTGTCATCTGTGCAACTAGTTAGACCATCTGTAATCTGTGCAACTAGTTAGATCATCTGTAAACTGTGTAACTAGTTAGACCATCTGTAATCTGTAATCTGTGTAACTAGTTAGACCATCTGTCATCTGTATAACTAGTTAGACCATCTGTAATCTGTGTAACTAGTTAGACCATCTGTAATCTGTAATCTGTGTAAGTAGTTAGACCGTCTGTAATCTGTGTAACTAGTTAGACCATCTGTAATCTGTAATCTGTGTAACTAGTTAGACCATCTGTCATCTGTGCAACTAGTTAGACCATCTGTAATCTGTGCAACTAGTTAGATCATCTGTAAACTGTGTAACTAGTTAGACCATCTGTAATCTGTGTAAGTAGTTAGACCGTCTGTAATCTGTGTAACTAGTTAGACCATCTGTAATCTGTGTAACTAGTTAGACCATCTGTAATCTGTGTAACTAGTTAGACCATCTGTAATCTGTAATCTGTGCAACTAGTTAGATCATCTGTAAACTGTGTAACTAGTTAGACCATCTGTAATGTGTAATCTGTGTAAATAGTTAGACCGTCTGTAATCTGTGTAACTAGTTAGACCATCTGTAATCTGTGTAACTAGTTAGACCATCTGTAATCTGTGTAACTAGTTAGACCATCTGTAATCTGTAATCTGTGTAACTAGTTAACCATCTGTCATCTGTGTAACTAGTTAGACCATCTGTCATCTGTGCAACTAGTTAGACCATCTGTCATCTGTGTAACTAGTTAGACCATCTGTCATCTGTGCAACTAGTTAGACCATCTGTCATCTGTGTAACTAGTTAGACCATCTGTAATCTGTGTAACTAATTAACCTTTTTGGATCAAAGCGTATTGGACTTTTATGGAAAAAACCTAAATAGTTGTATATTTGTGTTGGTTACAGTTTAATTCTGATTCCCCTGTTTTCCAACCTAGAAGATCTTTATTGAGGCTATAATCATCCCCAACCGGCACCGTCAGACACCTCCTACCAAGAGCCTGGGTCTGTCCAAGGTTTCTCCCTGAAAGGGAGTTTTTCCTCGCCACTGCCGCACTAAATGCTTGAATTGTTGGATTATAGAGTGTGGTCTGGACCTGTAAAGTGTCTTGAGATAACTCTTGTTATGATTGTAAAGAAATAAAATTGAATTGTATTGAAAGCAGAAGGTACTACACAAGTACGGAGGTCTTACTGTTTGAAGGACAGGTGTGCTTTCTAAACCAGGTATGGAGGGTCTGACTGTTGGCTTATATTAATGTTTAATGTTTGATTCTGATACTTTGTTTTGGTTTACTACAATAACCCTGGTTGGAATTGGGCCACACCGCGTGTTGAGTTAATAGCAGACAGGTGTGTTGATAGGCAGGGTCCAGGTACACTAACCGAGCCAAACCATGGAAAGGGAAACACAAGCGAGAGACGCAACAGGCATATGTTGGCTGTCACAAAAATCAAAACATAGCCACACAGCCATTTTAATTCCTTCCATTAACATCCACCATCACGTATGCATAAGAAAAACACATTTTTGAGTCAAGGGGGACTTTCAGTTTTGATAATTAGGCATGCTATGACATGTTCATGACAAGTTGTTTTCTAGGTTAAAGCTGTCCTGAAATGAGTAAGGAAGGGAATAATGTTTCATGTTTTGTTTGTGTAAAGTGATCTGTGCATTAATTTTTACTATGAAATAGAAATTGTTTTTGTCCTCTTCATGGTTTTTCCTGTTTCAGAATGGGCCTTTGAAGCAGGGGTGTGGTGTCCTCCCGCACAAAATTTTGAGCATCAAAGACTTCATTTCCTGCATTCGGATACATTTTTAGGCACCAATTTATAGTGAAAACGCCTTTATTTATGTCAAGATAAACAACATCCTATTGGCAGGTAACATTTAAAAATGTAATGGAATATAAGGGGCTTTAATCTACTCTACTAACTTGACCCCAAAGTCCAGTTTGATTAAATAATATGAACAGGGCTTTAGAGTAACGTGTTCTGCCAAGGAGCACATTTTGCTCCTAAATTGAAAAATTTAGCAGTGACTTACATAAACTGTTATTACTGTTGTAGCTATTTTTTACAATAATACAATCGTATTATGAATACAAAACGATATGAAGTGTAATGTTTCTAATTTGAAATATATTTTATTGATTAATAAATTGTCAGTGATGTTGAATATACAGTAGTGTAAAGTACCACCCCTATGGTTCGGCATGCATGTGAACTGTGGATTAATTGTAGTTTTAACTGTCGCTGTGATGTGAACGGGGCGCAGCAGAGAGTTGGCAGCTTGTTCAGGGAGTCAGGGCAATGCAGATAGAGCAGTCACAACTGGTTTTCATGCAAACTCCTGTATGGTTCACATCACGTGGAAACCAACTGTAACTTTCATCTTCATATGAAAGAATATAATAATACACTTTATAACCCAGTACAACACAATTAGTCCCGTATGTTTTGTGTACCTTCTGGTATTCACAATTCTGCTTTATAGTTGTTAATCACCTTATGTTTAAATCATTTTTTTAACAGGTTGATTGTGTTACACCTTTCCATGTCAATTTCTAATTCATTCCACAGTTTATAGGCTAGTGAAAATGCCACCAAATTTCTGAGATACCCCTACCGGAGGTAGAACTTAACTCAACAATGTTTTTCCTCATCTCTAAGGTCTCCCATATATGAAATGGATTCTTGGATAAAAATATTTTACTGGTAAGATTGTTGAATTAACAGATACACCCCAAAACCATAAAAGGACTAAATATAGCATGTACTGACTAAACAGTTAAATAGTAGCTAAAAGTACTGACTAAACAGTTGAATAGTATTTAAAAGTACTGATTTGCATTCAAATCTGCCTGTAGTTTCAATTTAGATTTTCTTAAAGGTCTTAGTTTTTGATTTAGTTTCAGTTTTCTCCATCAGGACCAAAACATCACGCCACAAAAACTTTTTTCTCCCCCCTGCAGTCAGCCTCACCAACACTGACACTGACCCCTCCACTCATATTAAAGTTTGATGTTTGATTCGGATACTTTTTGTTTTAGTTTACTACTATTATCCTGGTTGGAATTGGGCCACACTGCGTATTGAGTTAATAGCAGACAGGTGTGTTGATAGGCAGGGTCCAGGTACACACACAGAGCCAAACCACGGACAGGGAAACAAGCGAGAGACGCCACAGGCATATGTTGTCAAAACATAGATACCATTCTCATGTCTGTACAGGCAAATCTGAAACCCCAGCCAGTAGACGGTTATTTCAGCCAAGCATTACAACTGCTGACAGCCATTTTAATTTCTTATCTGCTCCGAGCACGTCTTCCATCTGCAGTCACAACTGGTTTTCATATGTACTCCTGTACGGTTCACATCAGGTGTAAACCAACTGTAACTTTCATCTTCGTATGAAATAATATATTAATACACTTTATAACCCAGTACAACACATAAAGTCCCATTGTGTTTTGTGTACCTTCTGGTATTCACACTTCTGCTTTATATTTCTTAATCACCTTATGTTTAACAAAAATCAAAACGTAGATAACACTCTCATGTCTGTACAGGCAAATCTGAAACCCCAGCCAGTAGATGGTTATTTCAACCAAGCATAACAACTGTTAACAGCCACTGCTTCTATTTGGTTTTATGAAAATACAGCTTCCCTTCAGTTCATATTGACATTCTCTTATTTGAAGCAGCCTCTGGATACAGTCTAGCAACATGCTATTATATACTTTGTACATTAGTGATGCTATTGTAAGGTCTACAAGTTCACTAAATCTAAGTACCTGAAAGTTTATGAATTATAAATAACTGATTAGTTGGGTCCTGATAATTTGCCCCATTCATGATTCTGATTGATCTCTTTTGAAGTAACAACCTACAAAAAAACGCCTACAGTGAATTCCTTATTATCCGTAGCTGTAGATATTTGTTCTACAGTATTAGCTCCATTACTGCCATTGTAGTGGACCGGTTTGATCTGAAGCCAAATTGATGTTCACTCCGTAGATTGTGTTGTTCCATGAAATGATCAAATCTATGGATAAAAAGCTTTTCGAATATGTTTGAGAACTGTGGAAAGAGAGAAATTGGTCTGTAGTTTGAGAACGAGTGCTTATTATAGATGGCAATGACCTTTGCAATTTTCATTTGATTTGGAAATATGCCTGTTTGTCATGATTGATTAAAGATATAATCAGGGGTTTGGCTATACTATGTACAATGTTTTTAACTAAATATAACTGTGGCCAAATCCACCAGACAGAGTTGATGAAGATGTAGAAGTACTGTAATCACTTCTTTGTTTTGCTTTTTACAGTACGAGCAAGTTGAGGAACACTGCATTTGATGTTTTACAGTACTACAGTACTACTTACTGTCTTTTCTTTTCTTTTTTGTTGCTAATTATTTAGCTTTGATTGTACTGTATTGTTTTTCATCAGTACATTTAAGGTTTTGTTCAATTACTCCACTGTGTCTGTAGTATTCTCTCTACTACTGCAGTACTTTTACAGGGATGTATTTACATGTAGTACCATAATGAAACATGTATCACCTATTTTGTACTACAATATTTAATGATTGTACAATTGATGACCCAGTAAAACTATGGGTAGCTTGTGTGTGGCTGATCTAAAGTAACATTTAAATGGTATTTAACACTAGTTTTTGAACCAATGATTGTGCAAGATTTCTTTAAAGATATGAATGTACAATGCCATGTTTTGAACATTGGACAGTCTGTGTTACAAGTGATGACCGTTGTGAGTTTTGTGTCTAGAGTTTTGAAATATGACGTCAAGGTTCTGAAATTAGTGCAAAAGTTATTGTAAAAAATTGTATTGTTCTCGTTGGCTGAGGTTGGTTTCCTCTGCTGCTCTAACTCAGAGTTTTCTTTTAATCTAAAAGGAATAGTTTGTTTTTAAATGTCAGAAATCTAAGGGGAGCTTGAGTTTCTTCCCAGCTGCAGCAGAGTGTACCTGAGTGGAGCTGGGAGGAAACACCTGTGTGTGTGTGTGTGTGTGTGTGTGTGTGTGTGTGTGTGTGTGTGTGTGTGTGTGTGTGTGTGTGTGTGTGAGTGAGTGTGTCTGTGTGTCTGTGTAAGTAGGAATCGGCTGTGGAGTGATTTGTGTGTCCTCAAAAGTCTCCAACGTTAGCTGCACTGAAACATCAGAGCAAGCAGGCAGCACTGAGCTGTCACTCAAACATACTCAAGAACTCATTAGCCAATGGGGACGCAGCCCTGCAAGACACACGAGAGGTTTGTACCAGAATTGCAAACAAAGAGTTTGGAAGCTTAAACGAGAAAGCTGGAGGTGCTACTGCAAACGTGCTGGAGCTACCAAAGACTACCAAACGTTTTCAATCAAATGTTTTCTTTCTTTTACCTTTCAGATGACAATATTTGGCTTGAATTAATGATATTTGTTTCATACTTGAGAAGTTTTCTTGGAATTAAAGGCACAAAAATACTCCCATAGTCCTCCTTGCCCCGACACACACACTAACCCAAGACCCCCCCCCTGGTCTGGTACAAACCAGTTTCTAACAAACACATTCCTAAACTATACTGTAATCAAAGCTGAAGATTAACCGTCTGTGTGTCCAAGTTGATTCATTGTACAGAGAATACAAACGTGTCCTCACCTGAACTCTCAACCAACGTCTCATGACTACACACAACTTTTTATGTCTGTGTGTGTGTGTGTGTGTGTGTGTGTGTGTGTGTGTGTGTGTGTGTGTGTGTGTGTGTGTGTGTGTGTGTGTGTTTGTCCGATGTTTCTCCCTAAAAGAAAATTTTTCTCGCCACTGTTGCACTAACTGCTCCTGGGGGAATTACTGGAATTTTTGGGTAACACCAAAACACAAAATTTTTGGAAATTTTGGTGTTCAGGGCATTTGTTATTAAAAGTTAACTTTCAGACAAGTTGTGTCGCAGTTAGTTTCTATATGCTGCTGCTGTGTGATTGGTTTCCCTCATCATGTGATTTCAGAGAAATAACTCTGAGTTGGTACTTAAAGCTAGGACAGAGAGATGACAGAGAAGACTGAGCACAGTCAGATCTGCTTCACCTTCATCTCCTCTCAAACAGGTAAGAACACTAAACCTCTTCATCACACAGAGAACATCTAATACTGCTGAATACTGTCTGATATACTGCAGTTTACTGTATAGTACAAGGTAGTTAAAAGTTATTTTAAAGTCATATGAATCAGAATCAGATTACTTTATTGATCCCTCAGAGAAGTTATTTAGTTACAGTTACTCACAGTAAGACTCAGGGTAACAGTAAGAGTCAATATGTGTATAAAGTAACATAGTTCCAATAAGACATTAATAAAACATGTATAAAGTATAAAGTAACATAGTTCCAATAAGACATTAATAAAACATGTATAAAGTATAAAGTAACATAGTTCCAATAAGACATTAATAAAACATGTATAAAGTATAAAGTAACATAGTTCCAATAAGACATTAATAAAACATGAAGTATAAAGTATAAAGTAACATAGTAACAATAAGACATAAATAATACATGTATAAAGTATAAAGTAACATAGCTACAATAGGACATAAATAATACATGAAGTATAAAGTAACATAGTTACAATAAGACATAAATAAAACATGTATAAAGTATAAAGTAACATAGTTACAATAAGACATAAATAAAACATGTATAAAGTATAAAGTACCATAGTTACAATAAGACATAAATAATACATGTATAAAGTATAAAGTAACATAGTAACAATAAGACATAAATAATACATGTATAAAGTATAAAGTAACATAGTAACAATAAGACATAAATAATACATGAAGTATAAAGTAACATAGTTACAATAAGACATAAATAAAACATGTATAAAGTATAAAGTAACATAGTTACAATAAGACATAAATAAAACATGTATAAAGTATAAAGTACCATAGTTACAATAAGACATAAATAATACATGTATAAAGTATAAAGTACCATAGTTCCAATAAGACATAAATAATACATGTAAAAAGTATAAAGTAACATAGTAACAATAAGACAAATAAAACATGTATAAAGTATAAAGTAACATAGTTACAATAAGACATAAATAATACATGAAGTATAAAGTAACATAGTTACAATAAGACATAAATAATACATGTATAAAGTATAAAGTACCATAGTTCCAATAAGACATAAATAATACATGTATAAAGTATAAAGTAACATAGTTACAATAAAACATAAATAATACATGTATAAAGTATAAAGTAACATAGTTACAATAAGACATAAATAAAACATGTATAAAGTATAAAGTAACATAGTAACAATAAGACATAAATAAAACATGTATAAAGTATAAAGTAACATAGTAACAATAATACAAATAAAACATGTATAAAGTATAAAGTAACATAGTTACAATAAGACATAAATAATACATGTATAAAGTATAAAGTATAAAGTAACATAGTTACAATAAGACATAAATAAAACATGTATAAAGTATAAAGTAACATAGTTACAATAAGACATAAATAATACATGTATAAAGTATAAAGTAACATAGTTACAATAAGACATAAATAATACATGTATAAAGTATAAAGTAACATAGCTACAATAGGACATCAATAAAACATGTATAAAGTATAAAGTAACATAGTTACAATAAGACATAAATAAAACATGTATAAAGTTTAAAGTAACATAGTAACAATAAGACATAAACAATACATGTATAAAGTATAAAGCAACATAGTTACAATAAGACAAATAAAACGTGTATAAAGTATAAAGTAACATAGTTACAATAAGACATAAATAATACATGAAGTATAAAGTAACACAGTTACAATAAGACATAAATAATACATGTATAAAGTATAAAGTATAATAGAATAGAATAGAATAGAATACACTTTATTGTCCCCGAGGGAAAATTTGTCTTGGACACAGTGCCACATCCGTTGCTTCACAACACAAACAATATGTAACATAAAAACTCCTATCCGTATAAAGTAACATAGTTACAATACAACATAAATAATACATGTATAAAGTATAAAGTAACATAGTTACAATAAGACATAAATAATACATGTATAAAGTATAAAGTAACATAGTTACAATAAGACATAAATAATACATGAAGTATAAAGTAACATAGTTACAATAAGGCATAAATAATACATGTATAAAGTATAAAGTAACATAGTTACAATAAGACATAAATAATACATGTATAAAGTATAAAGTAACACAGTTACAATAAGACATAAATAATACATGTATAAAGTATAAAGTAACATAGTTACAATAAGACATAAATAATACATGTATAAAGTATAAAGTAACACAGTTACAATAAGACATAAATAATACATGTATAAAGTATAAAGTAACACAGTTACAATAAGACATAAATAAAACATGTATAAAGTATAAAGTAACATAGTTACAATAATACATAAATAATACATGTATAAAGTATAAAGTAACACAGTTACAATAAGACATAAATAATACATGTATAAAGTATAAAGCAACATAGTTACAATAAGACAAATAAAACGTGTATAAAGTATAATAAGACATAAATAATACATGAAGTATAAAGTAACACAGTTACAATAAGACATAAATAATACATGTATAAAGTATAAAGTATAATAGAATAGAATAGAATAGAATACACTTTATTGTCCCCGAGGGAAAATTTGTCTTGGACACAGTGCCACATCCGTTGCTTCACAACACAAACAATATGTAACATAAAAACATTCTCAAATTAAAAAGATGAAATACAAATACAGTAGGATAAAATCAACATAAAAGTGAGATCAGCAGAGTGTCCAAAGACACAAGGACACAAAAGAAGCACACACATGACAGCACAACATCCTGAGAATTAACTGTAGGCTAATAATTAGTAAAGTACAAAAAGGGCTGGTGTATTTACAGCACCCTGCTCTGCTGGGCTAAGATTTACTACTGGAGTTCAGCAGCTTGATGGAAGTTGGAATAAACGATAACTTTAGTCTGTTTGTTTTACATCTCGGCACACGGAATCTTCTTCCTGATGGCAGAAGTTCATTTTCAGGGAGGAGAGGGTGTAATGAGTCTGCGGTGATTCTTTCAGCTTGTTTTCTGACTACTTGCTCATACAGGCTCTGTATGTGCTTGTATTCTTTCCTCCCTATTATCCTCATAGCTGCATTATGTGTGCTAGCCAGCCTGCTTTTTAGCTGCACTGTTAAGTTGCCAAACCATGCTGTGTTTCTATATCTAATAATGCTCTCCAGAATCGCCCGGTAGAACATGAGCATGATCTGGCTGCTTACTCCATACATTCTCAGTCGCCTTAAAAAGTATAATCTCTGCTGCAGTCTATTACACAGGTGGTCAATGTGTGTGTTTTCCAGCAGAGAAGATTGTCTATATGGACACCTAAATATTTGTAAGACACAACCTGGATGATTTTCTGATTTTTTATGACGACCGGCTCATGGTCAATCACTTGCCTTGGGTCAAAGATCATCTCCTGTGTTTTTGTGACATTTAAGATGAGATGGTTGGTGTCACACCACTTAATAAATGTGTCTATCTCATCATGGTACACAGACAGATTTATGTCCTTCTGAAGAAGGCTCAAAATTGCAGTATCATCTGCAAATTTTATAATATAGTTATCACGTCACATCTACGTCTTCAAGCTCAGTTGGAGGCTGCTCAGTAACACTCAGCCAGCACCGGGAAAGAGACTTCTGATATCCTCCACTGGTCTCAGACCAGAGACACAGGGTCTGCTGGTCCAGTTTATATATGTCAATGGTCCAGAGAGGCCTGGAGGCCCCTGGAGGCCCCTGGAGGCCCCGGGAGGCCCCTGGAGGACCCAGGAGGTCAGAATGCAGTCTGATTGGTTTCTCTCATCATGTGATTTCAGAGAAACGACTCAGAGGCTGATCAGACAGACTGAGAGATCAGAGCTGCTGTACCTGATTCAACAAACAGGTGACTACACCTAAACCTAAACACACACACACACACACACACACACACACACACACACACACACACACACACACACACACACACACACACACACACACACACACACACACACACACACACACACACACACACACACACAGACACATACACACAGACACACACACACACACACACACACACACACACACACACACACACACACACACACACACACACACACACACACACACACACACACACACACACACACACACACACACACACACACACACACACACACACACACACACAGACACACACACACACACACACACACAGACACACACACACAGACACACACACACACACACACACACACACACACACACACACACACACACACACACACACACACACACACACACAAACACACACACACACACAGACACACACAGACACACACACACACAAACAAACACAAACACACAAACACACACACACAAACACACAAAAACACACAAACACAAACACACACACAGACACACACAAAAACACACAAACACAAACACACACACACATGGGCACAAGGCATAAAAACACAAACACAAACACACACACACACAAATAAACACAAACAGCCTGGACACACACACACACAAACACACACAAAACACACAAAACACAGCCTGGGCACAAACCTGCAGGCACACACAAATACACATAAATGGGCACACATAAATACATACACAAATACACAGGCCTGGGCACATAAATATAAATACAAATAAATATAAATAAATATAAATATAAATAAATATAAATATAAATACGCAACATAAATATATAAAAATATATAGATACATATATACATAAAAATATAAATATATATAAATAAATAAATATATAAATAAACATAAATATAAATATAAATATAAATACACATATATAAATATAAATATAGACATAAAAATATATAAATATATACGTAATAGACATATATAAATACACATAAAAATATACATATAAATATATAAAAATATAAATATAAATATACACACATAAATAAATATAAATATAAATATAAAATATATATATATATACACATAAAATAAATATAAATATAAATATAAATATATATAAAAATACATAAACATAAATATAAATATATATAAATACAAATACAAACAAACATAAATACAAATACAAACACATATACATAAATATACAAAATATAAATATATATATACAAATAAAATATATAAATACACACAAACACAAACATAAACACAAACACAAACATAAATATAAACACAAAAATAAATACACACAAAAATAAACACAAACATAAACACACACACACACACACACACACACACACACACACACACACACACATATACACACACACACATACACACACACACACACACACACACACACACACACACACACACACACAAACACACACACACACACACACACACACACACACACACACAAACACAAACAAACACAAACACACACACACACACACACACACACACACACACACACACACACACACACACACACACACAAACACACAAACACACACAAACACACACAAACACACAAACACACACACAAACACACACACACAAACACAAATACACAGACACACACACAGACACACACACACACAACACACACACACACACACACACACACACACACAAAGAAACACACACACACACAGACACAAAATGTCCATCATGTGAAATGTTTAACAGCTCTAACTGTGCTGGACCCTCCAGTCGGTCCAGTGTTGTCCTGTTGTTGTTGTTGTTGTTGTTGTTGTGTTGTTGGTCGAGCATTTAAAAAGACTTAAGTTTCTGAAGATGGAGTCTAGAGAGAAGTTTCCACATACAGACACCTCTGATTTTACCTCTGGTCAGTGTTTGAACTTGATAAATGATTCTGTTTCAGTTTAAAATCATTTAAACTTTTGAAACATTATCTGTTTACGTAAAGGATAATGAATATTGAGATAAATTGAATGCTATGGTTTCTCTATCAAGAAGATATTTTTATTGTAGAGTTATTGTGTCTGTTATTAACTCTGATTAAAGTGATGACATAAAGCAGGAATGTAACTGATCTAGTTTAGAGTCCCCTGACACCCCACATATCAAACTCACTGTGGTTGATCACTGACTTGTTCTTCCAGAAAACTTACAAGGTTCTCCATCCTCAAATCCTGGGAAGCCGTTACCATGGCAACGTGAGTATTACTTGCTAAAACAGCACAGTTTTAGTGTTAAACACTGCTGGATCACATTTTACTACATGATAAGACAATTCACTACATGAAAGAGGATTATCACAATACTTATCACTTTATATATTGCAAAAAAGAGCCATAACAATAATTCATAATAGAGCTCAACAGTGTGTTTCTGGAAGTAACAATCTCATTGATTGATTGATGGATGGATTGATTGATGGATTGATTGATTTATTGATTGATTGATTGACTGATGGATTGATGGATTGATTTGATTATCAGAGATAATGTCTAAAGACAATCTGAGGTAGACCGACCCCGAGCTCTGAGGACTGTTTAGCTCTATACCGGTTATAGGAATCACACATATTCATTATTATAGTTACTTCTTTTAAAAGTAATTGAATTACTTTACCAATTACTGTTTATCATAAGTAATTAGTAAGTCATAAGTTAAGTTACTAGGGAAAGTTACTTTTAAGTTACTTTTATGTCTGCTTTTTAAATGTAAATATGAACAGTACTGAACAGTCAAACAATTTAATTGTTAGACCTATTTATTGTAATCATGTCATTGACAACATACCTAGCAATCAATTTGTTCAGCTCTGCCTGGCTGATCGGCTGCACTGCAGTCCGTGTAAAATATAGCTTTGGAGAGAAAGCTCATTTTATTCGCACTATCTAGCTATCAATCCGCTGAAAGAAGTCCAGATAAGTTATCAGCTGTGTCAAAAAGTGTGGAAAACGTGGATCAACTTCTGCCCTCCAATTCAAGCAATGACAGCAGATCTGGTGAGCGCCATCGCTACATCTTCATATACAGTCTATGATCGCTACACAGTAATAGCCATAGGAACAATACAACGCTAATTAGTTAGTTTACATTGCAACATGTTAAATGTTACAGATGTGTCAACTGCAGCCACTGTGCAAAAAGGCGTTGGGGTCCTGATCAACCTGGTGGGGTTGTATTCGCTATAACAACCGCTTCTACATTATCCCTGTACTTGTTCGATTGGTGTAACGCGTTACTTTGTAGTGCGTTATTCCCAAAACTGGTGCTAACTAACTTAAGCTAATACCACATCAGCTAGCTTTTTCTCCAACTTCGGTCAGTACAAGGCAGGATTAGCTGGGAGACTTCTTCTAAATGAGTGTGCACTTCCAACTTTGCATTGAATACCTGCAGACGAGGGACATATTAGTAGTTCTACACAATTTATTTTGTAGATTATGGTGGTTAACACACAAAAATTCACCATAATCTATAAAGGAACTACTTCCATGTCCTTGTTCTGCAGGTATTCCACACAAAGTTGACTGACTGCAGTTGGAGAAACAGCTAGCCGATGTAAAGCAGCGTTAGTCCAGCGTAGTCCTTACCTAGCTACTGCGCATGTGCGACTCCCTCCAAAGATGGGATCGAAGTGTCTCACTCTGTAGCTCAAACAGAGACCTGAACACAGGGTGAAAAGAGGAGCTGCAGCAATGTGCAGTACAACAAAAATATATGGTGTTTTTTGATAATTAAACCTGTTCTGGTACAACCTTAAAATACAATTATGAACCTGAAAATGAGCATGATATTGGCGCTTTAACTTTCTACTGGGCTGTCAATCCATTAGACGATTAGAAAAATGTATCGAATTAATTACACACTCTTAATCTAAATTAATCGCATACACAATTTTTGCTGTGAAAGTATTTTAAATATTTCAATTCAAATGAATCAATGAATAATCTGCATTAGTGACATTAAAGTTAAAAAAAATATTTTTTATTATTTTCACTGTTCAAATGATGACCATAACAATCAACAATATGACCTAATATGCTGAGGAAATAAGTTCAAAAGTGCTTCAAGAATAGGGTTGGGTTAGTATCATTTGTTGTTTTTTTCGATACCGGTGTTAAAGCGGTACTTTTAAAACGGTGCCTGTGCCTGAAACAATACTTGTTAATATTTGTTGTTAAATTTGGGGGTGGCAGTAGCTCAGTCTGTACAGAGTTGGGTTGGGAACCGGAGGGTGGCTGGTTCAAGTCCCCATCGTGACCAAAGTATGGTGGTGGACTGGTAGCAGGAGAGGTGCCAGTTCACCTGGGCACTGCCAAGGTGCCCTTGAGCAAAAGCACCGAACCCCCAATTGTTCGGAGCTCCCTCACTCTGACATCTCTCCATTAGTGCATGTGTAGGTACTGAGCATGTGTGTGTAATTCAGACCTGTGTGTAATAACAACAAAGTGAAAACACTGGAATTTCCCCTTGCAGGATTAATAAAGTATAAATTATAATTAGGGCTCGAGCGCCGACAGCGGCGAAGGCCCTATTGAAACTGAAGGAATTATTATTTTAAGGGTTTCGGGAATAATAATAATAATACATTTTATTTAAAGGCGCCTTTCATGGCACTCAAGGACTCCTTACAGAATTTATAAAAACATTTCAAAAAAATCAAACCAGTACAACATCAAACATTAATCACATGAAAGCCTGCCTAAACAGATACGTTTTAAGACGAGATTTAAAAACTGAGAGACTAGAACTGTTACTATCTTCCACAGGAACAGAGTTCTATAAGTGGGGAGCAGCATAGCCAAAAGCTCGCGACCCCATAGGCGCACAAAAATGGCTCGCTAGCGCCCCCTAGAAAGTTAAGAAAATTGAGCCCCTGCAGTGCGTTTAACGTAGACTCACGAAACTTGGTACACGTATGTAACATGTCAAGATGTACAAAAAACTTCATTAGAGCCATACCCTAAACCCAACAGGAAGTCCGCCATTTTGATTTCAAAGTTCGAAATTAGTGCGATTTTGGCCATTTCCACATGTCGTACTTTAACGAACTCCTCCTAGAGATTTCATCCGATCAACTTCAAACTCGGTCTGAGCCATCTTAAGACGTTAAAGATGAAAAGTTGTTAAAATAAAAACTTTTCGTCATAGGGCGTGGCCGTGGCAGGGCGGCCATTTTGTGCGTTTCGCCGCCGAAACAGGAAGTGGGTGTAACTCGGGGTGTACGTTGTCCGATTACCTCGACACTTTTCAGGATTCATAAGAGTCCGACCCTGAGGACAAATAAAGGCCGATATTTACTTAAAGTCATAGCGCCCCCTAGTGGCAACAGGAAGTAGGACTAAAAGTCAAGGTGCTATACTTTAACGAACTCCTCCTAGAGATTTCATCCGATGGACTTCAAACTTGGTCTGTACCATCCCAACACCTTAACGATGAAAATTTATTAAAAGAAAAACTTTTCGTCAGACAGTGTGGGCGTGGCGTGGCGGCCATTTTGAGTGTTTAGCGATGAACAAAGAAGTTGTTGTAACTTGAGTGTACGTTGTCGTATCTGCCTGAAATTTCTCACGATGGACAAAGACCAGGCCTGAGGACACCTACAGGCCAAAAGTGACTTTTGGTCATAGCGCCCCCCGCTGGCAACAGGAAATGCGCCTTATATGACAAACATCATCCGATTTGCATGAACTCAGAATGTGTGGTCTACGTGTGATACTGAGCCGTCCCCTATAATATGGCCACGCCCACTTACTCAGGCCACGCCCCCTTTCATAACATTTGAACCGTTTGATGTAGACCCTTGTGTGAGGTATCGTTGAACTCAGCAGAGACTTCCTTATTCATTGGTGATGGTTTGGCCCGTTAAAAATAGGCTAACGATTGGGTCATAACCACGAGACTTACTGTCACACAGTAGAGGAATAACCGTATAGTACAGGAGAAGCTCACAGGCAGTTTGGACTCCCATTAGCTGTTTAGGTTTAATTACTAATGTTCACTAGCATGTTAGTGATCAGTAATTAGTATGTGTCTATGTTATCTCCTTACATATACCTACACTCTCCGTCTCTGTAAGATTGGGAATGATTGAGATTTCTCTCGGCACAGCTACCAGAAGACTTCACACTTTCAGACAGGTTGCTCACGTCACATCTACGTTTTCAAGCTCAGTTGGAGGCTGCTCAGTAACACTCAGCCAGCACCGGGAAAGAGACTTCTGATATCCTTCACTGGTCTCAGACCAGAGACACGGGCCATGGTGTACCACTTATTTAACTGTCTATGATTTTAACCGTGTTTAATCCAGCTGCTAGCTAGCGTCACGTGCAGTGATGTTTCTGTTGCCTGTAGCAACGTATTCTCGTCTCCCATTTTACAGTCGAATGGTGGCTAGAACAGCTTTGGGTGAAAGGTCAATATGGAAAGGATTAATCTGCGTTTTCTTGACAGCCCTAATTTTAACATAATTCTGGACCATCGTGATAGGGAAAACACTGAATAATGTAACCAGAAAGACACCACCCATTCAGAGAAAGCTTCCTTTAATGCTAAGCCACAGGACCGTTACTACAAACGATAAGGTGGTATTACAAATTAAATCAGATATTTATCTATAGAAAAGCAGACATTTAAAATACAGTATCAATAACTTTTGAAAATTAGAGATTCATGTGAGTTTGACTAATGGCTGACAATCACAATTTTTTTTATTTTGCAATTATTTTTTAGGGCTGCAGAGATCAAGTTTAGGGGTATTTAAAAAAAAAAAAAAAAAAGGGCTAAATCGCCCTGGGTGGCCTTAAGATTTCAGTTCTGTTTTATTTAGAATTTTCTATTCAAATAAAAACAATGACATTGTGCTGAACGTTTATATTTATTTATTTATTATATTTATACTTGTTGTTGATAAGCGAGCTTCAGGTTTTACAATTGTAAATGCATATTTAGTGTGAATACAATGGATCATTTCTTTTCCCACAGAGATGTTGTGGCCAGACAACCAGTTCATGATACTGGTAATATATAAATATTGCAATATTTTAATCAGTGGACTGAAGACTGAATCACCATCATTACTTTCTTCAGTGATTTATAGGGACTTAACAAACAGTTATTTAAAAGAAATCCTCCAGATTACAGCAAGAACCAGACCAGATACATTTTTAAATAATAGTTTCAGGATCAAATGTATGTTATGGTCACTTGCATTACTACATTATTACATCATTATAATACTAGTACTGCTTTTTAAAGTCTCTAAAGTACAGAGTCAGTGTCCGAGTACATTTACAATTTAGACTTTATTTAATTATTTCCTTTAGCACTAATATTATTTTACTCATTAGTTATTAATTGTTGATGAAGCTGATTGTTGTGAATAATGACATAATATATGATTATGTGTAACAGTTTAGTTCATAGATAGTTTAATGTTTGAGCATTCACAAGGGCTAGGTAGAGTGATTTCATGTATTTAATTGTATGTTCAGCCATGTTTGAACTTGTCTTTACTACAGATATGCCTCATCCAAATATGGGAACATCATTTCCATAAGTGATTTAATCAAACCAGGACATCCCACTATCTACCAGCTGAAACCAAAGAAAGAAGACGTTCAACCTCCGAGAACAAAGGAAGAGAACATTGGAACTCTGACAAGAATGACGCTTGGTGAAAAAAGTCAAAACAAGAATAACAAAACCATCTTACTTGTTGGTGAAACAGGAGCAGGAAAATCTACTCTGATCAACGCTCTGGTCAACTACGCCATGGGAGTGAAGTGGGAGGATGATGTCTGGTTTAAGATCGTAGAGGAGGAGAAGAGAAGTCAATCAAGAAGTCAGACATCAGATGTGATCGTGTACCAGATCTTTGGATTTGAAGGTAAACCTCTGCCCTACTCTCTGACCATCATCGATACTCCTGGATACGGAACCACTGATGGGATCGAACATGATGACATCATCAGTCAAAGATTAACTGACTTGTTCCAGTCAGAAGATGGAGTTCATGAGATTAATGCAGTGGGTCTAGTGATGAAAGGGAGTGAGAATCGACTGAGTGACCGACTGAGGTACATCTTTGATTCAGTGATCTCTCTGTTTGGAAAAGACATAGAGAAGAATATTGTTGCCCTCATTTCACACTCAGATGGTGTGACACCTGAAAATGTTCTGAAAGCTCTCAAGGATGCAAACATTAAATGTGCCAAAGACGAAGATGGTGAGCGTGTTCATTTTATGTTCAACAACCACCAGAGCAGAGAGAAAACAAAGAAAAATAAGGATGCTCTAAAAGCTGCATGGGTAATGACAATTAACCATATGGGTGAATTTGCTGATTTCCTGACTCAACAATCCTATCAGAGCCTGATGACAACTATTAAAGTTATGAAATCCCAAATCAAACTGACAGCCTGCATCAACAACCTGCAGAAGAGAATCAAGGAGATTGATCTAAAACAGACAGAAATCCAACAGACTCAGAAAGCTCTGAAGAAACATGAAGAAGAGATGAAGAAGAATGAGAAGTTCACTGAAGAAGTTGATGAGCCCTACAAAGTTAAACAAAGAGTTGTAAGAGAGAGGAGGTTGTGGGCACTTAGGTTAAACTATGGAGGAGCTGTCTGCTGTACTGTCTGTAAGGAGAACTGTCACTATCCATGCCCACTGGCCTGGTATCCAGAACAATGTGAGGTCATAAAAGATGGCCACTGCACTGTATGTACCGGGAAGTGTCCTGCATCAGATCATGTGAAGGAACAACAATGCATTGACTGTGAGGGTGAGTGTTCAGATGAATCAAGGCATCCCAAAAACCCCTGGATCTATGTGACCAAGACAAGGAAAGTTAAGACAACTCTAACGGATAGGAAGGAGAAGTATGAAAAGAACAAGGCAGAAAGTGAGGACAAGTCAAGCCTTTTGGAAACTCTTAAAAAAGACATGGAAGCACTTCAGCAAGAAAAAGATCGGTTGTTGGAAAAGTCCTTTCAGCATGTTGTCCACCTGGAGCAGATCGCCCTGAATGTAAATTCACTGTCCACTCATATCCAGTTGGACATCCTGATTGAGGAGATGAAGGACAAAGGAGATGCAGTGAAGGAGAAAAAACTGCAAGAGATGAAACGTAAAATGGATAAAGATGAAGGAATCAAGGCAGCGCTGCGCTACAAGTCTGGTAAACTAAGAGATTAATAATTGGTGTTGGTAAAGAAGTAGTGATGAAGTAGATAAACAGAATCACTGAGAGCAGCCAGCTGTGTAGAAAACAAGTTCCACACTGATGAGCAAATGTTTCATTGTAGTTCTATTAAATTAATCTATAAAATGTGATGAGATTAAAAATGTAATCATCTTTTAAATGTTAAATGTGTAATTCCTGGAAACAGCGCCCTCTGTGATGTAATAACTGTTTCTGTTTGTGTTCTATTTGTTTCATGTTTTATCATCATAAATTACTACAGATTAGAGAACAGCTCTGGTTTTATATGCAGTGAGGACCCCCCCCCCTGCTGTTTAATGTTGAGTACAGCAGCTCTCTCCCTCTATATCACAAACTGAAGTCACATCATAAATATATTTATCATTCTTCAGTTTTCTTTGTGTAAGTTTAATGTTTTAATGCTTTTCTAACGTGCTGTTCAGTAGATAAAAGGCTTTGATTTATTCTGATATTAATGTGATGTTGACAGAAACACATCACTGACATTAATAAATATCCATATAAATATGTTAAACATGATGGTTCCTTATCTTGTTAATCAGTTTGTACAGATGATGTTACAGAACTGAACTCAGACAGAAATATTCTTCTCAACTTTCACGCTTCAGCCATGAAATCTAATGGACTTTTATTTGATGTATATTATAATCAATAGGTGTGATTATATATGATATACCCATGTGTGTTCATGTCTAATGACTAGTTATAATATTTCAGAAGACAAAACACATGTTAATCCATTTATGTTGTTTTATTGTACTTTGTTTTCATTTTGTGTGATTAAATATATTGACAGTAAATGTATATTTGAAGAAGAGGCTAGTGTGAGTGGTGACTGGTAGCTGGAGAGGTACCAGTCATCCTCCTGGAAACTACCTAACTGATCGCTGTGCTCTGCATGTTAATCCATATTAATGCACGTCTATATATTCCTGTGTGTGTATATGTGAAGTAACAAAAAAAAGAAAGACTAATAACTTCTTTACTATATTCTGTTGTTGCTCCTGGAATTGCAAATGTCCTACAGTTCTTAAAGGAACACACACACACATGTGGAACAAACTACTGCCAGCAATGGGAGAAGAAAAACATGTTAGTGAACTAATGTCCTGATGGGAACAGAACAAAATGAAATAGAAACAGGTAATTATTTTGCAGCACTGATTCATGGTTGTTACACAAAAACTGCCAGACATGTTTCCAGGTAAGAAGTCACAAGATGAAATATATAATTTGTAAAGTATTTAAATATTTTAAATGAATACTATGAAAACAACATATATTACCCCATTATTATCATATTACAATGTTAATATAACTATATTACCATTATCTTGATATATAGTATATAGTTTGTTCCACAAGTGTGTGTGTTCCTTTGAGAACTGTAGGACATTTGCACCATGTGTTATCTCTCCATACAATCCGCTTCAATCTTCGACGTTCCATGCCTTTGGTAGCATTCTCGGTATGTGAAACAGATGCTGACATACTGTTCTGATATCTTTGTTAATTATTGTCAGAAAGTTTGATGTGCAATATGTATATTTTTGATGATGGTTGATAGCTCATATTAGACTATCAGTACGCTTCATTAAGCTAGTTTTCCCACTGTTATCTTGGGTTGTGCTACATGTAAGTGTATTTTATTTTATTTACATAAACAATATAGGTTATTCTATGTACACTGTATGACAATACATTACGTATTTCCTTTATTTCAGGTTACATGTTAACTACTGTATATACTGCTGCATCACAGTGTTGTGTAGTTATATTGTTTTTACAATTATGATTGTATAATGTTTGTGACATCAATACGTAAGCAACTGGTCATTGTGTTTCATTTCCCAGTTTCCTTTCTAAATAAACTGAGTTACGACAATCCCAGTCTCCAGTGCTTGATGCTGGATGGTGTTTAGCTGCTGGTCAGATTGCACAGGGTTACATGCATGCAGGAAAAGAAACATTTCATGTTAATATTAGAATAACAGAGGTGCAGAGATTACCTGGAAACTACCAGAAGCATTTCAAGGTAATCTCTTCACCTCTGTTATTCTAATATTACCATGTAATACAATAGAAGAAGGCAATGTTGCATTTTGCGGTACTGATTCATGGTTGTTACACAGAAACTACCAGAAGCATATCCAGGTAATATCTACACTTCTGTTATTCTAATATTACCATGTAATACAATAGAAAAAGGCAGTTTTGCATTTTATGGTACTGATTCATGGTTGTTACACAGAAACTACCAGAAGCATTTCCAGGTAAGAAGCCACAAGATTAAACATCATTAACATAAATTAACATAAAGTATTACCTTGAAACAAAAGGGAAATGTTTGGAACATAAAGGTGGATACATTTCAGCATTATAATATGGTAATTACCAATTTTAAATTCCAAGAAGTTTTATCTAATTTGGAAGGTATTACGCTGATAGTAGCCTATAATACTGTGAAAACATCAACATATATTACCCCATTATTACCACGTTATTAGAATATAAATATATGTATATTACCATTACCTAGATATACATATGGTTATTGTCAAACCCTTTCTTACTTATTACATCTGTTACCTTATCACCTTATTACCCCAGTATTACATGTTATTACTGTGATGTATTACCACGTTATTACTTTGGTAATTACATGTTATTACCTATATATTACCTCTTTATTATCTCACTGTTACCCCACTATTACCATCTTATTACCGAGTCGTAATATGCAGTGCTACCGAAATATTGAATGTGAATCAGTCTAATAAAGTTCAGGTCAAACACAATTCAGTCAGGAGACTTTGTTTCAGATATGTGATGATTTATTGAAAATGTACAGTACAGTCTTTGGAGATTAGACTCCACCATCATTTAAAAATTCTAAGGAACTTTTAAAAAGGGTAGGAACCCCCTGATGGAGCCTAGACACTGATGGTGGCATGTGGAGCTGGAGACCAACACCGAAGGGCACCGGGAGAGACCTGCCGGAAGGGGACCCAGGAGCTGTGAGGGAAGAAGACCAGAGGAGCAGGGGAGGAGGAGGGCGGTGCGCTCGTCCTGAAATGACAACTGAGCAGCAGAGAGAGACAGGTTTAAAACAGGGATGTCGTGCAGTGATTGGCTTGTGATTTTCATGGCTGCTTCTGATTGGTTAAGACTAAAGGGAACACCTCTACAGCTGATCATTTCAGGGGAGTGAGAAGTGATTATGTTTAAGAAGTCGTCCTGAAAGAATTTGCGCTCAGCTCCATTAAATCTTTTGATGTTTAGTATTTCAATCAGGAGAGACTTGTTTGCAGATATGCAAAAGGTTTAATGTACAATAGCAAGTACTTTACAGAGTATTGGAGATTGAACTCCACTGTTATATTAATACATTTAATTTAGGGGTAGGGAACCATGATTTAACCCCCCGATGGAATCCAGACACGGGTGGTGGCGGAGAAGGGCCGGAAGACCAGACTGAGGAGGGAAGAGGAGGGATGAACGTCTTCTTGGAACGACAGTTGATAGCACAGGGAGAGAAGCAGATTTTGGCCTATGGGATCCTTGGCCGTTTCCTGATTGGTTTAACAGAAGGTGTACGCCTCCAGTGCTGATTCGCTTTAGGAGGGACTGATTACTTGTTAGGTCTTCCTGAAAGAATTTGCGCTGAGCTACATTTCAATCAGGAGAGACTAGTTTGCAGATATGCAAAAGGTTTAATGTACAAGAGCATGTAGCTGTACAGAGTATTGGAAATTAAACTCCACTGTTATATTAATACATTTAATATATAGGGGTAGGGAACCATGATGTAACCCCCAAAACTTGACTGAGTAGAGGGAAGGAACATGAAGGAAAAAGAACACACTTCTGTATTTTTTTGTTTTCATCAATATTTTTTATTGATTTTTTTAACATATCAAAACTTTTTTACACACACATACAAAGCCCGTTCAGCATCTAAGAAAAACAGATGCACATGACAGATACCAAGAATAGCAAAGAAAAAAAGAAAAAAAAAGATTTTAAATAAATAAATACATAAAATGAATAAACAAATAAATTAAAAAGAAAAGTAAAAGCTTCTTGTCACATCTTAAGTTTGACACAACTTCTTAATCAGCCATTGGTACGTCATTTCCCCCACGTTCAAGAAAGAATAAAAAAGGGTTCCAGACCTCCTTAAGCCTCCCATATTTACCTTTCACAATATAAGATACATTTTCCATAGACATACTTATTGCCATTTCTTTCAGCCAATTACCTATATTTGGCGCCTTTATGTTCTTCCAGTGTAAAGCAATAAGACGTTTTGCTTGTAATAGACACATGTCTATTAATGCGTATTCTTTACTTTTCAATGGTATGTTTAGAGGGTATAGATGTAGTATAAATATTTTTGCAGAAATATTCAGGATTTTATCTATTATGCACTTCACATCTTTCCAAAATTTCATTATATGTTCACACTCCCAAACGCAGTGGAATAGAGTGCCTTTAAAAGTGATACATTTAACACACGTGTCCGGGATATTTTCATTATATTTGTGTAACATGGTGGGAGTTATGTAAGTTCGCATCAGCCATTTGTATTGCAATAGTTTCAGTCTGACATTTACTGTCTGGGTTTGAACTTCCTTGCACGCCTTCATCCAGTCATTCACATGGATGTCCTCTTTTAAATCCTTCTTCCATGCTTCAAGTTTGTTATCTGAGGAGTCCTGTGACCCTGACACTATAATGCCATATAGTAGTGAAATCAAGCCTCTGCTATAATAATCTTTTACCACTTCTTTCTCTAATATTGATAAAGATGGCATATCTAAAGAGTAACTTTGAGAAATTTAAATGAAATTCCTAATTTGTAGGAATTTGAAGAAATGTTGCTTAGATATATCAAATGTACGAACCAATTCCTCAAACGACATAAGTTTCCTGGAGGAATATAGATCTGTCTTAATCCCCTTATTTGCCCATATTTTAAAACCTGCATCCAGTCAGCCTGGTTTAAACCTTGTATTGCCCCAGATGGGTCTGTAACAAGATAGGGTATTGGGGATGCCTAAATATTTCTTAATTTCAAACCATACATTTATCATATTTAAGACTATTGGGTTAGAATTTTTTTTTCTAAGCTCCTTGAATTCTGAGGAATATAGATACAAACTTAGAGGCAGGTCAGATGTAACTGCAGATGATTCCATATCCACCTAAGAGGGAGTAGCTTGGGAAGAAAAGTGAAACATGATGGTTCTTAATTGTGCAGCCCAATAGTACCACTGCAAATTAGGACACTTAAGCCCCCCTCTATCATATGGTAAATATAAAAGTGAAAGGCGGAGTCTAGGACGTCTATTATTCCATATGAAATTAGTAAATAGTTTATTCATTCTTAGAAAAAGGTTTTTAGGAAGCGCCAAAGGGATATTTTGAAATAGGTATAAGAGCTTGAGCAGAATATTCATTTTCAGAATATTTATAGGACCTATTAGGGATGTGGGTAGAGATGTCCATCTTTCAATGGAGTTCTTAATATTTTCTAAAAGATGGTCATAATTTGTTGAAACAATATTCTCAAGAGTTGGTACGATCTTTATGCCCAAATATGTAAAGCAATCCGTTGCTTTGAAAATGGATGCACGATGGTTGGGGTGTTGTCCATCTTCCTTATTCAGTAACATAAGCATGCTTTTAAAATTATTGATCTTGTATCCTGAGATCTTTCCAAACGAACTAATGAGTTCTTGTAAAGCAGGGATAGAGTTACTAAGGTGTTTTAAAAACAGCAGGACATCATCTGCAAATAAGGCAATTTTATGTTCTATTTGACCAACAGTAATGCCTGTTATGCCCATATGTTTCCTAACTGCAATTGCAAAAGACTCAATAGAGATTGTGAAGAGGAGAGGAGAGAGAGGTGAACCCTGTCGGCAATATAGCCACAACACCTCTAGAGATGGCGAATGGTTTGGATATCATATTATTTGTTAGCACCTCAGCTACAGGATTGTTATAAAGTAACTTAACCCACTTGCAATATTGCTCCCCAAAGCCAAACCTTGTCAGTAGTTCAAATAAAAATAAATTCTACCCTATCAAAGGCCTTTTCGGCATCCAGTGCTAAAACGGCAGTATCTTGTTCGCCCCTTTGGTCATGAAGAATGTTGAGAAGCCTTCTAACATTATGAAATCCCTGCCTACGTTGTATAAAACCATTTTGGTCCTCTCCTATTAGTCCAGGTAGTATAACTTCCAAGCGCTTAGCCAAAACTTTACATAATATTTTTGTGTCTGAATTGAGAAGACTTATTGGCCGCATGTTTTCACATCGTGTGTTAGTTTTCCATAGGTTTTGGTAGTAATGTAATTAGTGCTCCCCTCACAGACATAGGGAGAAGGCGTTCCTTGAAAGCCTCCAACATCATTTCAACAAGGGGAGTTAGAAGTTTTTCTTTACATTTTTTATAAATCTATGGGAAGGCCATCCGGTCCCACTGTTTTCCCTGCTGTCATCGCATCAATAGCTTCAGAAATTTCTTTCAATGTTAATTCCTTGTCTAGATTAATTTTATCTTCCTCGGGGATCTGTGGTTGATTAATATTATCTAAGAACTGTGTTTGAAATTCTAAGTTAGGAGAGCACTCTGCACTATACAACTTTTCATAATACTCTCTAAATGTTTCATTGATCAACACTGGATCTATTATGTTTCCTGATGGACCCTAAATTGTAGTTATTGCTCGTTCAGTTTGTCTTTGTTTGATCTGCTATGCAAGTAGTCTTCCTGCTTTATCACCTTGTTCATAAAAGGTTTGCTTCATTTTCAGTACTTTTGCAGCTGCTCTGGTTGCTGACAAATCATTGTATCGGGCCTTCAGTGACAGTAGCTTATTATAATCATCTGCAAATCATCTGCATTATCAGTTGTATTGTATATCTTTTTCCAATTGGGTGATCTGTTCATCTAACTGTTTCATCTCTTGCCTAGATTGTTTGGCTTTGGAGCTACAAAAACCTATACTTTGACCCCTAATGAATGCTTTAAATGCTTCCCATCTTATACATGCTGAAGTTTCAGATGTGTTAGTTTCAAAGTATAGGTCTATCTGTTTACCTAGAAATGCTATGCATGATGGATCCTGGAGCCATCCTGTTTGAAAACGCCATTTAGGGGGGTCGCTCACCAATTTGCTATTGATATACATTAATGTTATTGCTGCATGGTCTGAGATAACCACACCATGATATTGAGTATGTTTGGTGGGTACTAGATTAGCATGAGTATGCTCTTGAATTAGGGTTAAGATATCTCCAAATATCTAGCAGATTTAAATCCTTCATGAACTGTTGAATCAGTTTTCTTGATTTTGTATGTGTATTATCAATGCCTGTTGAACGATCTTTTATTGGGTCCAAAGTGTAATTCATGAAGTATTGCCCTGATAAATTAGAGATTTGGAGAAATAAATCACTGTAAAAATTAGGATTATCGTCATTAGGGCCATAAACATTAATTAAATTGTTTTTATCTGAGAAAAAGAATCATTGAACAATTAATAAATCTACCTGCTGGATCTTTAGTTATTTTGTCAACCTGTATGGGAATGGATTTATGAATTACAATCATTACCCCTCTTGCATTTGAAGTATAGCAACTGGAGAATACCTGACCCTGCCATCTCCTCTGTATTCTAACTGTATCTCCTGCCTTCATATGAGTTTCCTGTAGGAAGACCACTTTTGCCTGTAAGTGTTTAATTCTGTCCATTACTTGTTTAACTTTTTTAATGTTACCCATTCCCCTACAATTCCATGTAAGGAATTTTACCTTTCCAATCTCAGACATCCTCTTTCATAGGTATTAAGTTATGATCTAACATTTTTTCCGTAACATATTCATTGAGCCTTGAGAAGCATAATATAAAAAGGAAAACAAACACAGAAAGAGACATCACACATACATTTAACCTGAACTTGAATTGCATAAAAGTCCTCTCCATCCGATGTGGATTACCCCCTCCCCTCCAGTCGTTCACTTCCCACATGCAGCTGTATGGTCCACACACCAGTGAGGAACACGCAGGCGCTGGAAACCCCTCTCCTAACTTTGCGCAACCCAAAACCTTGCTAGTCCACTTCTACTCCAGTTTTTAACCGCAGAACATGTGCAGCATATATGTCAGCATTATAGCTGTTAACTCCAAACATCCAAAGATACGCATATGTAAAAAAGGAAGAAAAAAAAAGAGAAACTAAGGAAATAAAAAGAAACAGCTAACTTAGTCTTAGTACAAGGCAGTAATGCCATATTGGACTAGTAGCCTATGCATTCAGAGTTTGTCAATATAAAAACAGCTGCCTGCTTTGCCCAGTCTATAAGGCGAACATATCTCATTCCGTCATGTTGAGACAAGAAATAAAAAATAAAAAATAAAAAACCAGGCTAAACCAAGACCAAGATAAACTTTGCAGGCTAATGCCTGCATAAATTGACAACAAAACAAAACAGAAAAAGGTAGGCTGCTTTAATCAATTAAGCTTCATTCTGTGAGTGAGGTAAGGAGTCTAATTACCTGAATTATCTCTGGCATAAACGAAAAAGAGGGCGGCAGTTCAACCTGTAGCTCTAATTTCTACTGCTTGTCCAATCCTGCCATGTAGCGTTCCACCTCAGCAGGGGTGTCAAACAGCGTGGATTTCTCCAGGTGTGTGAGAAGGAGCCGGGAAGGAAAGACAATCCTGTGTTTGTTGATCCCCTTGTTGCAAAGTCGTCTCCTCACCTCATCATAGGCCCTCTGTTTCTTGTGAATTTCCGCAGATACATCTGGATAGATTCGAATTGATTGGTCCTTATATATAAGCATGCCCTTGGCTTTAGCCGCTCTCAATACTTGTTCTTTTTGTCTGTAGTTCAGGGACTTCATTATAAGGGTTCTTGGCGGGAAAACTGCTGCATTTACCATTTGCCGCCACGGTGGTCCGACTCTGTGCGCTCGCTCCAAAGCTAGCGGGGCGTTAGCATCCAATTCCAGAAGTGTTGGCAGCCATTTCTCCAAAAACCCACATGCATCTCGTCCTTCTTCGTTTTCTGGCAAACCCACGATTCTCAGATTGTTCCTCCGATTCCGGTTCTCCATTTCATCAGCTTTCTCCGTCAGTAATTTCACCTGAGCTTCCAATGCTTTTATACGAGCCCGCAGCCGAGCAGTCTCGTCTTCAGCCCCCGAAAAACGTTCTTCTGCTTTCTTCACTCTGTCTGCAACTTCCTCAATTAGCGAGAATACACTGTCTATTTTATTTGAGACTCGGTTTTCCATCCCCTTGAATGCGTTTTCCATACCTTTGATTGCATTCACGACATCAGCATTACTGGGAGTAGAATCCTCGTCTCTAGCCGAGTCGTAGTCGCCATTTTCCTCCTTTCCTCCCGCGGCTAAAGCATGGTCCGATTCCAGCAGCATATCTTGTTCTTCAGTGTTAGTTTTCTTTCTCTTTTTTCTTTCCTGTAGGCATCTTCAAACTTCAACTACCACCGGTTATATGCAAGCTTACGCTTTAGGAATCGTTGATTGGTGAGTGTGACTGTGACGTCAGGACAAATGTATGAAAAGTAAGCCGAAGAAGACCGGCGACCCAGTCTTGCAGTGAGGTCCAAGAAATTCCTTTAGTGACCGCAGTCCCTATCCTGAATGAATGCCCTGAATAATGCTGTGTTGAAATGCCAAATTTGAGGAGAATCAACTCCAGATGTTGCTTAATCCAACCTTTTGACAAGGGACAATCCACCGGAATAATGAACAGAGGCAAGAGGGAGTTAGTAGGAGGCCTTACTATAGATAGTTCAACATGAATTTAAAGTGTACGTAAGCCTAATAAAATGTAGGCTACGTCTTTGGAGCTATAGACTCCATCATTTGAAAATAATTCTTAAAGGGTAAGGAAGCCATGATAATCCCCCAAAAAACGTTACAAGAATTAGTTATACAGTGCCTGACAAAAGTCTTGTCGCTTATCTAAGTTGTAGGAACAACAAATAATAACTTGACTTGTAGTTGATCAATTGGAATCAGAAATGGCTCATATGAAAGGTGAATGCTTCTGGATTATGCTTATTATACCAAAATAAAGTCTTGTATCATTCATTGAGTTTTATCATTGAATTAGGACAGAAAGGTCAGATTTGGCTTTGAGAAAAGTCTTGTCATGTCTTTAAATGATTCAACCAATCAAAGATTAGAGCTTCACCTGTGACAAATACTGTAATTAACACATTCCCGGGTGTGTATAAAAAGGACTTCAGCACACCACACCTTCATGTGAAGTCCAACTTGACCTCTCACAATATGCCAAAGATTCAACCACAGACCAAAGTGCTAATCATAAAGAGCCTGAAGACCAAGTCTGCTGCTGAGGTGGCAGACATCTTCAATGTATCCAAACGTCAAGTGGAGAGGATAAGAAAAACATTTGAAGAAACTGGTGAAGACCCAGGTCAGGCAGACCCCGTAAGACAACTGTTCGAGAGGACCGTTTCTTGCTTTTCTGGGCTGGCCACCAGAAATCCCTGTATTTATAAGAACAGTTTGTTGAATTCTCTCACGAAGTAGTCTCCATGGCCAAATTAGTGCTCAGAAACTAGCATTAAACAGAAGACAACTAAAAAATTGTGTTGCATTTGCCAATGCCCACAGCTTGGTGAAAGGATGGACAGTGGAAAGTGGCAGAAGGTTGATTGTTCTGATGAATCATCCATTGAACTGCATCCAATTGCCGCAAATACCTGTTGGAAACCGCATAGAGCCAAGATTCACCCAGAAAACCGTCAAGTTTGGTGGAGGAGAAATCATGGTTTGGGGTTACATCCAGTATGGGGGGTGTGCGAGAGATCTGCAGAGTGGATGGCAACATCAACAGCCTGAAGTATCAACAACTTCTTGCTGACCATTACATTCCAAACCACAAGAGAGGCAAATTGTTCAGCAGGATGGCGCTCCTTGTCATACTTCAGCCTCCACATCAAAATTCCTGAAAGCGAAAGCGGTCGAAGTGCTCCAGGATTGGCCAGCCCAGTCACCAGACATGAACATAATTGAGCATGTCTGGGGTAAGATGAAGGAGGAAGCTTGGAAGATGAAACCAAAGAATCTTGATAAACTCTGGGAGTCCTGCAAGACTGCTTTCTTTGCTATTCCAGATGACTTCATCAATAAGTTATTTGCGTCATTGCCGAGACGTATGGATGGAGTCCTCCAAGCTCATTTTCTTTTTCCCAAGGCACCATGACTTTAAGTATGCTCTGATGTTATTGTAGCATGTTTGTGTATTTAAAATAAAGTATAATTTCTACCGTACATTACTGTATTTTAGTATGCGACAAGACTTTTGCCCAAGCCAAATCTGACCTTTCTGTTCAATGAGAAATTAATTCAATGATAAAACTCAATGAATGATACAATACTTAATTTTGGTATAATAAGCATAATCCAGAAGCCTTTGCCTTTTATATAAGCCATTTCTGATTCCAACTGATCAACTACAAGTCAAGTTATTATTTGTTGTTCCTACAACTTAGATAAGCGACAAGACTTTTGTCAGGCACTGTAGAAGAAAGAAGATATACTTACCTAACTGCAATAATGGTCTGTAATGAGAAAAGCGAATGAAATCAGCCAGCAAAATACTACCAGTATTTTGGTTATCGGCAACACCAGCCGGCATCGGCAACTCAGGCCGGGAAAACACAACATCTCCACCGGTACGGCAACTCGGGCTGGGATACACGTTATCTCCATGGATCTGGAAATAGAAAACAAATGGAGTGATCCGTCCACAGAACAGCATGTGAAATACTTCCTGTATTTCGGTCAATGGCGACTCGTGCCGGCAGCTCAGGCCAGGATAACACAGCATGTCCGCCGGTACGGCAACTCAGCCCGGCATGACGCGGCATCTCCGCCGGTACGGCAATATGCGATGAGTAAGCAGAGGAAGACGACCCAGCTTTTGCAACCAGCAAAATAAATCTCGGCATTACGCCATATGGCGGCTCTGGCCAAGCAATAAAATCCCAACCATTTATCATCCTCTGCATATTTTCCGGCACTGGCAATCCTGCCCAGTATGATCTTTAAATAATGAACGGATAACATCTAGAATAGAAAATGCCATATGAATGAAATACTCTGTAGTGTAGTGATAAAACCCCCAAAAACGAGAGCGACCTAATTCCCATAGAGCAGCAATAAAACCCCCGAAAAATGAGAGCGAAATAAGTCCTGTAAGTTGGCCGGTCAGCACAGCCGGCAAACAAAGGCAAATAGTATCACGGCATCTCGGCCGGAGGCAGGGTAATGCCAGACTATAGAGACGAGACAAACCACGGCATCTCAGGCTCATACATAATAGTAAGCAAGCAATGTCAACGTAGCACACGTCACATCGTCGGGACGTACCGGAGATACCTTGATTACCTTGATATGAAATAAGAGCAGCCTCCAACTGAATATAGGACCCGATAAGCGAAGATGAAACGTGAGCTCTGATGAGACCAGCTTAAACGATAGCTAACCAATGTAGACCGGAAACTCCCGGTATAAGGTGAGAGGAAGCCAGAATGCCTGAGCAATGAGTAATCACCTAAGATAAGAAACGGAGTGCGTCTGCGTGCAACCAACATAGACGTGAGTCAGCATAGGTGAGTCAGCTGCATTCAATGTCAGAGACAAGCCACCTGATGCTCCGTGCTGTGATGACATCAGGTAAAATGTGCTCCTAGAGGACGTCGATAACACGAGGTCCGTTAAGGGCAGCAATCACGAGAATCCCTATCCGGGCATCGGCAAAACCTAGGGAAAAGTAAGTGAGAATCAGACATATGATACAGCAAGGAGGATCAAAGTGAAGGAATAAGAGGTTGCGACAACCATAATACAGAAGGAGGTCACACAACCCCTAGTCACCATGCTGAGGTTCCCATGAGTGAGTCAACGCACGTTATGGATGCATGACCGAGAGTGAAAATACAATTTGACGGAAATCCGGGCCTACACCGGTTCCAAGCGCCACACCCGTGGAAACGGATTTGCAGACCACGCATCATTTTTTATTAAACATAAACACCACTAAGACCACCACGGAGGAATGGAGGATGAATGTAGCAGATGCAAAGCGAATGCAACCTGTTAGAGAAGACAATTAGATATCCATTAAAATTGTCAATACACGGCACAAAGATATGACGCAATTGAACAAAATAAACAGACATAGTGCAGAGAACACTGGCATTGATAACCTTCATAAATTGCGATGAATACGGCGCACTCGCCACTAGAGGTGGTGAAATTAAACAAATAATCGATGTATCGAATCGTGACATGGACAATGCTGCATCAATATCGGCAGGCTCATAATCGATAATCCCCATTTACAATTTAATGTAGGCCTTACAACATTTCTGGTTACATATTCTGGTATGTTTCTCGCATTCAGGAAGGGCCATGTGCTCAGTGCTGTATAATTTTATGTATCCAATTTATTTAGTATTAGAGCACTGTAGAATGTTTGGTTCGTGAAGCTTGAAAAGCCGGGAATTAAATATCTTATATGGCTTTATAGAAAAATGTATTTGACACATCGAGATAGCGAATCGAAGACATCATAATCTTAATCGAATCGGGAGATCAGTGAAGATTCACACCTCTACTTGCCACATGCCTGCCACTGACATCAGCAGTTCCAACCAGGCAAAACATTTTAACACCTCATCGCTGGGTGCCAGTTAAGACAGGCAGCATCACAGCTGCACTAAGTGCAACTGCACAAAAGGTGTAACCACATATTCAACGTTACTTCTTAAGCAGTTGTTCTTGTATCATATGTATACCCAACTTGTATATATGTTAAATGTCCGTTCTCGTATTCCACCCTATTATTATTTCATGTATCCAGACGTACGTATATTGCATCCCATTATTCATGTATATAGTATCTTGTATACTACGTGCTGTGCGGCTGTGACATGCGCGTTGGTGCCCTATCAAAAAGAATTGAACACCTGCCCAATTATGAACAACCCCCGAGTAGTAGTAGTGTTTTAGCACCACGGACAGCTTCCCTCTGTTTTAGTAATAATGCTCTGTTTCAGCACCACGGACAGCCTCCCTCTGTTTTAGTAATAACGATCCATTTCAGCACCATGGACAGCCCCCTTCTTTTTTAGTAATAATGCTCTGTTTCAGCACCATGGACAGCCCCCTTCTGTTTTAGTAATAATGCTCTGTTTCAGCACCATGGACAGCCTCCCTCTGTTTTAGCAATAATGCTCTGTTTCAGCACCATGGATAGCCTCCCTCTGTTTTAATAATAACGCTCTGTTTCAGCACATATTTTTCAGAAATATGATCCCTTCTCTTAGTTCTTGTCAGAACATTCTGGATCAGCTGGATTTATTTGGGCAACCTGATAGTAAGGAATTACAATAGTCCAGCCTGGAAGTAAAGAATGCATGGACTAGTTTTTCAGCATCGTTTTGAGACAGGATGTTCCTAATTTTGTCAATGTTACAAAGATGAAAAAAGGCTGTTCTTGATGTTTGTTTTAAGTGAGCATTGAAGGATATATCCTGATCAGAAATAACTCCTAGATTTCTGACAGTAGTGCTGGAGGCCAGGACAATACCATCCAGAGTAGCTATATCTTTAGATAATGAAGTTCGGAGGTGTTTAGGGCCAGCACAATAACTTCAAATAACTTTTATCTGAGTTTAACATCAGAAAATTGTAGGTCATCCATGATTTTATATATTTAATGCATTCTTGAAGTTTAGCTAACTAGATGGTTTCATCCAACTTGATTTATAAGTATAATTGGGTGTCATCCGCATAACAGTGAAAGTTAATTGAATGTTTCCTAATAATATTGCCTAGAGGAAGCATATATAAAGAAAATAGATTTGGCCCAAGCACTGAGCCTTGTGGAACGCCATGTCTAACTTTAGCGTACATGGAGGATATATAGTTAACATTAACAAATTGAGATTGATCAGAAAAAAAAGGACTTAAACCAGCTTAGTGTGATTCCTTTAATGCCAACTAAGTGTTCCAATCTCAGTAACAGGATGGTATGGT